>NC_140166.1:18375676-18625676 GCF_963971535.1 Notolepis coatsorum | reverse complement strand
CAAGGAGGGGTCAGACTGCTAGGAGCAGAACAACAAGGAGGAGACAGACTGTTAGGAGCCGAAAACAAGGAGGAGTCAGACTGTTAGGAGCAGAACAACAAGGAGGGGTCAGACTGCTAGGAGCAGAACAACAAGGAGGAGACAGACTGTTAGGAGCCGAAAACAAGGAGGAGTCAGACTGTTAGGAGCAGAACAACAAGGAGGGGTCAGACTGTTAGGAGCAGAACAACAAGGAGGGGTCAGACTGTTAGGAGCAGAACAACAAGGAGGAGTCAGACTGTTAGGAGGAGAAGAACAAGGAGATCTGCCCAACGTAAGATCTCCACAGAGCCTAGAGGCTTTAAATCGCTGCTCAAAGCGCACCTCTTTTCCCTGGCCTTTGACCAGAGTTAGCCTGCCACTTGTACATAACGTTTGCTGTTACTCTGGACTTTTTATCTAATTTCTTGTCTCTTTTATATTGCACCTTGCTCTTGCTTTCTTAAATGTACAATACCTTTTTCTGTAGATTTTTGTGTATTTTTACTCGTTACTGCATTGTATGTGTTTTTATCATGTCCTACCTGTGAAGCACTTTGGTTTGGCTTTTAGTCATTTGTAAATGTGCTATAAAAATAAAGCTGACTTGACTTGACTTGTCAGGAGCAGAACACAAGGAGGGGTCAGACTCTCTGAACCTCTCATACCACTGCTATGCTGATGATACTCAACTTTTCCTCTCCTTTCCTCCCTCAGATCCCAGGGTCTCCGAACCTCTCATAACACTGCTATGCTGATGATACTCAACTCTTCCTCTCCCCCCTCAGATACCAGGGTCTTTGAACCTCTCATACCACTGCTATGCTGATGCTACTCAACTCTTCCTCTCCTCCCTCAGATACCAGGGTCTCTGAATGGCTGCTTGTCCAACATTTCCACTTGAATGATGACCAACCACTTGAAACTGAACCTGAGCAAAATGGATGGTTACTTAAATTACTGGCTGAATCCTCCCCACTGACGACGTTGCAATCACCGTGGAGAACATAGTCTTGTGTCTCCGTCCCGGACCACCAGGACCCTAGGTGCGGTCCTTGACAACCGGCTTCTCGGATCACATTGCTTCAACAACCAGAACCTGCAGCTTAGTAGTGTTGATCGATAAGAAGAATGATTGATGACGACCATCATGCAACAATGTTTTCTATCGGTGTGCTGTACATGGTGTTTGTCTGTACTCCAGGCAGTGTTGTAGTACTCGAGTCCAGGACTCTGACTCGACTTGGACTTGAGCACTGATGACTCTGACTTGGACTCGAGCATTGACTGCATTCGGACTCGGAAGGTGCAGATGAGGACTTGGACTTGTTAACCTCTTAACTGGCGCCAAAAAGTGGCAATTTATTTTATTTGAACTTGCGGACTGCATACTTTTTTTGCAAACCAAAATACTATACTTTATACTTATAGCACATGCATGAGCCTGGTCTATTTTGTAAGATGATACAATAAAGAAAATTCACTTTTAGTGGTAATGAAATAGAGTAACATAGGCTGAACTTGAGTTGTAGAAAAACGTGTTACTCACGTTTTTCTGTAGTAGTTAGTAGTCCAGAAAATAGTATTTCCAAAAAGATTGGATAGGCTGAAAAAACCCTGGGTCCATAGCCTGAAGTCTTGTGTAGTACATGTCCAAATTTCATAAAAACCCGTTCAGAAATGAGTGATTATGAGCGATTTTGGTAAAAATAAATAAAAGAAGGTTGCAGAAAACAATTTCCTCATTGACTCCAAGGCATTCCGCGATATATATTGTATTAAAGGGGACATGCATTGCTATTCCTTTCACTATTTGGGCAACTTTACACAATTCCTGTGAGTCTATGGAACACATCTGTAAAGTTTTTTTCAAAAAAATTCATTGTTTTATATTTTTTATCAAGTACTCTAAAGCAAAAATGTTCCACTTCAAGATTTCAAGCTGTTTTGTGCTGGGCTCCGCCCATAAGCGCTTTGAGTGACAATCACCCACAGTCTGCGACTGGCAGACAGAGAGAGAGATAGAAATATTGAGGGGGATACTAATTAATTTCGCCGCGGAGGGGCATAATCCCACGGGACAATGCATTGGTAACTTGTTTCAAATGACAATATATACCACTGTGAATATTATTGCACAGATCGGAATATGGGTGTGCACGTGGGAAACTATATTTTGACAGTGATATGCGAGTGCTCCCGACTGTGGGGGAGAAGCTCCATCCCTGCGCGCACACACATTTACACACACTCCCGCACGTCGGGAGGTTGTGTGTCCCCCTCTCTCTCTCTCCCTCTCTCTCTCTCTCTCTCTCTCTATCTCTCTCTCTCCCTCTCTCTCGCTCGCTCGTTCTCTGCTGTCTGTCGGCACCCGCTTGAGGAAGTAATTCCACTCACTCTGTTGTTGAGCAAATTGTTGAATTGTTGCGGTGACTACAACCAGTGCCTTATTCACGTCAGCAAAACAGTAAAATCAGAATGGCTTAGTTGAGTGAGGGAGGATCTCGTGAACTCGAGACTAGACTGATGAGTCAAAATGATAATTAGAGACACAGACCACATTGATATAATCCCCCATTGCTAGGAAACAATGCTAAACACTGGAAAATGCCATTTATAAGACACTATGACAATATGCACACCCGAGCCGCTAGAGGTTGCCAAAGTGGCGTGTCACGCCACGCCGGTGGGTATACGGGCCATTGCGTGGTAAGAGGTTAATTGATAAATACAGTTATGAATTTTTTATGCAATAGGCCCTAATCATTTAGCATAAGATATTGCTGGCTATATTAACCTCTTTAGCCTGAGCAGTCCATCTGCAGACCGCAAATGACATCACGTCATAAATCAATCTCTCCAGACTGTATGACAAGTAGCGTTCTTTTTTCAAATGTATCCAAGAGTAAAGACCCTAACCATGTCACAACAGCAGTCATAGTTATATTTCTGACACTGGGAATACATTCCATGGGATCCATAGATGTCCCTAGATACCAAGAACATGCAAATGGACCTTGTAGAAGTGGAGCAAGCTTCCATTTACTTAGGTATGTATTTTTAGGCGGATTTTCAGAAAATAAGGCTAGGGCTTAACAGGTTAATACCATATTAACATTATTTAATTTCGTGCAAGGGCAGACACGTGTGTTCCACCTACATGCAGATTCATGTCGATACCCTCATGTTCAGTACTTGCGATGTCTAACTTTGCTTACACAGATTTTACATCAAATGCCAGCAAGAGCACTGCTAGATGTTCGATATGTAAACAAACTATTGAAGAGAAGACCATCTAATAATCAGAATGTCAAATAATTTCTGACTGCTCTAAATAGTGTGTGTATGCACGCACGCATGTGTGTGAGTGCATTTGTTTGGCTATTGTTGTTTTTTTCAAAACTTTGTTTATTGGAGTTTTTCGTTGCAATATGAGATGAGCACAAGGTCAAACTGTACACATATATGCCAGACGTATTGCACATACGTATCTACATATAAGTACTCAAAATATAATCAAGGGCACACAACACAAAATTAGTCTATATGAGGACGACGTAATACTGTTCATGCAAAACCCTAACACCGCAATGCCTCATCTTCTCAAGTTGATTAATGACTTTGGCGACCTATCGGGATTTAAAATAAACTGGCCAAAGTCGGCTTTCCTTCCACTGAACGCCCCTGCAAAGAATACAAGTCTTCCAGAAGAAATACCAATGGTTAAACACTTTAGATGCTTGGGAGTTGAAGTATTCCCTACCATAAGCGGTGAAACGGTGAAACACAATTACATAGAAATCCAAAATAAAATAAAATACGACCTTGACAGGTGGTCAAAACTTAAAAACTCAGTACAGGCACAGGTTTCAATAGTTAAGATGGATGTCTTACCTAGAATCAACTTCATCAGCTCAATGCTTCCGTTACCCCCTCCAGATGGTTACTGGAAAAAATTACACTCTTCCGCATATACATTTATTTGGAATAACAAACCACCACGTATAAAAAGATCCACCGCACAGAGAAACAAAGCCGACGGAGGGATGGCAATCCCAAATTTTTCCCACTATTTTAAGGCGTACACTTTAAGATCACTGACAACCTGGTTTGAACCCCAAGCATCAGTATCCTGGAGAAATTTAGAAGTAAATATAGTAGCACCACAGAGACTGCAGGACATAGTATACACCAAAATATCAATTATGCAATGCGAACTGAAATTTGGCCCCATAATTACACATGCGATCCGGATATGGCGTGAAACACAAAAAAAATATTCTAATCCACATAAATGGCATAATCATACTCCCTTATTCAATAACAATGCACTCCTGATTAGAAAACGACCTATAAGATTCCCTAGATGGGAAAAGCAAGGCATACATACATTAGGAGATGTTTTCAACAAACAGGGTATTTGTAGCTATGATGAAATAGAAAACAAATTTAATCTCACCGGTTCCACATATCTTTTTTACGCACAATTATTGTTATGTTTGAAGACTCACAGTGTTCCATTAAGGATACCAATTGCACACCACAGATACCACACATTTTTCTATGAAAGAGAGACATCAAGAGGTTTTGTATCAGATTTTTATCATCAATTACTAACGGCTTCGTATGAAACCCTCCACCTAGACTCTGTTTGGAGGAGGGATATACCAGACCTAGAAAAAGATTTTGATTGGCAAGAAGCCTGGGCAAATGTTCGACTTGCATCAAGGAACCCGGACCATCAACAAATCAATCTTAACTATATTCATAGGACATACTTGACTCCTATAAGACTGAACAGAATGGGTCTTAAACAAGACTCCAAATGCTCCTTATGTACAAATGGGGACGAGGGGACATTTATGCACATGTATTGGGACTGCCCACCAGTTAAGATATTCTGGGAAGAAGTGACCCAGCAATTATCAAATCTCTTAATTCTGAATATACCTGTACACCCCTCTATATTACTGCTGAATGATGTTTTTGAATATGCAGTACCTATACAGCAAAAGAGATTGGTTTTATCTGGTATTACAGTGGCTAAAAAACTGATAGCATCACGATGGTTTCAACCGGAAAAAATGTGCCGAAAGGTCTGGATTCTTACATATCTCGATGTGATTTATCTAGAAATATCTACAGCAAGAATTTTGGGTCTCAATGAATCCAAATTGACAATGTGGTTAGAAGTGGTGGAGAGAATAAAAGCTAGCATTTAATGGTAGTGTCTGGTTAGGAGCGAAGGATAATGGATGGATTATCCATTGGGGGGTCCAGGGCGGGGGGTGCGAGCAAGAGCATATGTGTGTAGGGGAATAGATAGCAGGTATTAGGGGTATATCTTGTATAAGACATTATCCAAACGGTGAGTTAACTGATGTACACTGTTTTACAATGCTTGTATATCTAATCGTGTGTTGTCATGTTTGTTTATGTGTTTGTTTAAAAAAAATTTAAAAAAAAAAATACAAAAAACAAAAACAAAAAAGTATAGGTCTGTTGAATGTAAACAATATACATATTGCACAAAGCTACGTATAATTAGTCAAAATATAGATCTGTTGAATATAAACAATATACCTATTGCACAAAGCTATGTATAAATAGACAAAATATAGGTCTGTTGAATGTAAATAATATACATATTGCACAAAGCTACGTATAAGTAGTCAAAGTATAGGTCTGTTGAATATATAGACTACAGCGGGTACACCACAAAATAAATATAGATATTGTTTCGGACATAGTCAATTAAACAGATATGTACACTCAGGACAAGGACTGTACAGCAGAAATAGAGGCATGGAACACTTTTTTTTTTTTTTTAAGTGAGAAGGTAAACATCAGGTTACACCTGCACATGTAGATAGGTCAATCGACTGAAACTCAAGAGGCTCTACAGACAGCGTACTGTGATCTTGAGAATGATGGCGACATGAAGGAGCTGATCAACAGAGTTTATGAGAAGCCTGGCACAGACATGGGGGACTTTTGGGTCTCGTTCTTGGAGATGTCTGGCCCACTTGTACAATGTCTTGATGCATGTCATGCAAGAAATGGCTCTGAGTACCTATCGTCAGGGCCGCCTCAGGGGGTGTGCGAGCAGTGCGTTCGCACAGGGCCTCGCGGGAAGGGGGGCCTCACACAAAAAAAAAAAAATATATATATATATATATATATATATATATTTTTTTTTTATTATTATTATAATTTTTTTTTTTGCGAGGCCCCCCTTCCCGCGAGGCCCTTTTTCATCACAGACCTAAAATCTAGTGTTGCTTATATGCTTATATATTTCACATTAGACACGTAGAATGTTCCTGGCTCTGAGGCTCTGCAGCAGACATACTCACTATTGGAGCTCTGGGGCTCTGCAGCCCCAGAGGGAGGGAGGGGTTACATCATGTGTACGCCGGCGTGCGTCAGCTGCGTTTGACTATTTTGCGCATGCAGCTTTGGAGGTTATGCTTAGTTATGCCAGCCAAAACGAAGAGGACGGTCATTCGGCAGAAGGACTGAAGATGAAAGTTGTTGCATGTTAGACAGTTCAGTCAGGCTAGCCATCCCGGCTAAAGGCAGGGACAGCTAGTTAGCTTTAGCTACGTTATAATATTGAGTGCTAACGTGTGGTTCAGTCGGGATAGCCATGATGATGTCGGCTAGTAGCTAGCTTAGCTAAAGGCTAACTAGCGTTAGCTAACCTAGAGAGAGCGCGTGCAGCATTGTTATGCCAAGATGAAGAGGACGATCATTCGGCAGATGAACTTCGTCAACTCCACGCGGTTGTCTCCATCCTCTTGGACGTTTGGTGAGTTTTTAATGCACTCTATTCTATTCCCGCCGTGGATATATCTCTCTCTCTCTCTCGGGAGCCAAACGGGCCGGCTAGCTGTTGTAGTAGCTAACGGTGTGTGGCCTGGTGTCAGCACCTGGTGCGAGGGAGGTGAGCTTGGTGTTTCATTATGAGAATATCTCCATGCTCAAGTCGGCTATAGTCCGCGAGGGACTTGTTGCCGGCACCGCTATGGTAAACACCACTCTGTAGTGGGACGTGTATTGCCTTCTTTTTCTCTTCTCTCTTCGGATGAGAAGAGGAAAACACAGTGGCTGTCTGAAGTGTTGGCCTGTATTGCTTTTCTCACGTTGTACAGTTTTTCAGTGGTAGCCGCATAGCTTGCTTCTGCGTTAGCTAGTGGTTAGCGATAGCCGGGTTGAGCTAACTGTTAGCCAGTTAGCTGTTTAGCTACGACGTTAGCTGCTCGTTTTCGCTCGGCTGGGAACATTAGCTTGATGCTATCAGTTAGCCTAGAGTTAGCTGTTAGCTTGTGCTACGACCATTGACATTAGCCGTGAGAATAGCAGGCCCTGGCACTCTGACTACGACATCATCTTTGACAGAAGATGTAGTCGGGCCTGCACCATGACAAGGCTCCGGCCATAGCTTCTTTTTGTCCCGCCAGCGAGAGGCCTTTCGTCAACGTGGAGACCTGTGTTGCGGCCTTTCGCCCTGCGTTCCTTGGTGCAGGTAAGATGTCCATTGGACATTACCCCACTCTTCCTTCCTTCCCCTCCCGAATGTTTTGTTAATAACGATGTTTTTTTCCAGGCAAAACATATGTTACTTCACAACATTTGGAGATACGACATGTGCTGTGTGTGAATTGTCTTGGTCGTTTGTGTAGCTTGGGTAGCGTTGGCCAAAGCTGTGTGTGGCCTGGTGTCAGTACCTGGCTACTCTATTTGCAGTTAGCCTATTTAGCTGATGTCGGCCATTGGCTCCTTGCTACTTTGTTTTCTCTGGTATAGACCCTCTTCTCTTTGGATTTAAGTGTTGATCTTTGTCCTTTTGGATCTATGTATATTCATGTTGCCTTTGTGAAATTATCTTTTCCTTCTGTTTTGTTCTTCCATTAAAAGTTGAATATCCTTTAGGGGCTCATCTTTGCTTATCTCTCTCATACATGCTCTCTCTCTAACACACACACACACACAGACATGCTCTCTCTCTCTAACACACAAACACACATGCTCTCTCTCTCTCTTTTTCTAACACACACACAGTCTGCCTATGGCGGCCTTTCTCGATGGCTAGGCTGTGCTCGCTGAGTCTGTACCTAGTCAAGGATCTTCAGTTACAGTGCTCAGGTATTCTGCCACTGTGTACTCTCTGTTTAGGGCCAAATAGCATTTCAATTTGCTCTGGTTTTGGGTTGTTTCTTTCCAATGTGTCTCTCTCTCTCTCTCTCTGGCCTTGCTCTGGTGGAGGGTCAGGGGCATTGCCGGGTCTGTGCAGCGATAACACTGTATATTGACTGTAGAACGGGAGCTCTCTCTCGCTCTCTCTCTTGCTATATGTTGACTGTATCATGCCCAGCCTCGGGCAGCGCTATTATTTAAGAATATGTTGACTGTATGAAAAAAAAAAAAAAAATGCTCTTTTCACTGTCAAATGAGCAAATGGAGCTCTTCTACGATCACTCTACCCAGTCGTTGACAGGGCTACCCTACTCCTGCCAGCCCCTCGATCTTTGGATAGAAACAACTATGAATCTGAACTCAAAGCTAAAGGATGGACTCAGCTTTTAAAGAATGAGAAACAACTGTTCTCAACAACAAGGAATGCAAACAACGTTGCAAGGGTGAAGTTTACTGTGAAGCGGGGCCTCCAGTGCCAGCGTCGTCACAGGAAGCATGTCGAATGCCAGCCAGCAAGGATGAAGAAGGATGAGCAAGCAGTTCAGGACCTGCAGGCATGCATGAGGGATTTGAAGCTGACCCATTTGACATCTCCTCACCTACACTGAGGTCACTACAGTCTGGCCTGGTCGCCTCACCAGAGTTACTGCATGACCTTAAGACTGCAATTCCTGATGGCCAAGCTCAGGTTGAGACTTTTCTGATTTTTCAGATGCTGTTGCCTCCAAATCTGCCCTTAAGGCCATTAGGCTACTAGTTGATCAATTATTATTTTGGAGTGCTATTTGTTAAAGCACCATAGTTATACAAAAGTTACAAAAAATATATTAAAATAAAAAGAAAAAAGAAAAAAAACACCTCCCCTTTGACTGTTCACCTTGTCGTGGTAAGGGAGCTTGAGTACTTCAGTGAACCCTGAGAGCTATGCCAGTAGGAGGAAAATCCTAGCAGGTTTTACCAAACCGGACAGGTCTAGGATGAGAGGTCAGACAAAGCAGTCAGACAACCTTGTGGAAACAGCATCTGGGGCCAATAACCCACCCTGCTGAAGCAAACAGGGGTGATCATGTCTCCAACTTTCACAGATGGATGGAGTATGGTGGAAGATACCCACCTATCCCCTCTGTCCATAACTCAACTCATCATGAGCAGAGCTTTCATTAGAGCCTAATATGAAGGCTCTGTGTGACGATTTTGAGAAAAATCCCTTTTGGAGCTCAAAATTGGCAGCAATCTTGCATTTGAAGGTCAACAATAGGTCAAATCATTATATAAACACCAAATATGTATTCCTTGATCAGAATAAGCTCTGAAAGCATGTATTGTGCATCATTGTAGGTCAAACCATTAAAATGTTAATTTCCACGGCAGCCATTTTGGATTTTGGTCTCTCACAAATACAACCCGGCCAAATTTGTTTATTAACCCTCCTAGTGTAGAATAGGTAGCTCCACTCCACCCGGTCAAAAGCCTTCTCGGCATCTAGTGAGATCACAGCTTCTGATATTGAGGAAGAAGAGGGATTATACATGACATTAAGAAGCCGCCTAGTGTTAAAGGAAGAGTACAGTTTTTTTATGAATCCAGTCTGATCTGGGGAAATAATAGAGGGTAGTACAGATTCTAAACGCATGGATAGTAGTTTGGAAAGAAGCTTTAAATCCACGGATAGCAAACTTATAGGACGGTAGCTCCCACATAAGAGAGGGTCTCTGTTCTTCTTCACGATTAAGGAAATTGTGGCCTGAGTAAGTGTATGGGGCTATTTAAAAGAGCAGAAGGATTCATTGTACATATCAATAAGAAGCTGCGCCAATTTACCAAAAAACGTCCTATAGAATTCGATTGGGTAACCATCGGGGTCTGGGCATTTACCTGCCTGCATGTTGTGAGCAGCCTCTTCAATCTCCTCTATTGTGATAGGCTCCTCCAGTTTCACCGCTGAGTCAGTCAACTTTAGGAATATCAAGAGAGTCAAAAAAGTTGCTAAAGGCAGACGGGTCAGTGGATTGTTCTGCAGCATAGAGAGATGAGTAGAAGTTTTTAAATTGTTCATTCATTTCTTTGGGATCTGTAGTTCTACCTGTTGGATTTGTGGTATTTGATGCAAAGCTTATGCCTGTCTTAATTGGTGAGATAATCGCTTATTTGCCTTATCTCCGTGTTCATAGTAATTGTATCTGGATTTGAATAGTAATTTTTCGGTATGGGTGGTAGTCAGAGTATCGAATTCTGCTTGTAACAATAGGCGTTCCTCAGGTGATGGTGTTGAGATCCGAGGTTCTGTGTAGGATTGTTAGTAACTGTCTAACTATATGGCTGATTACACTAGTAACTGTTTACCTGCATATATAACTGTCTCCACCAGTGACCGTCTAGTTGCATATATATCTGTTCCCACTAGAGGGCGCTCTAGGCGGAACCACCCAGGTACACCACCTTGGGGCAAGTATAAAAGTGAATGTATCCTCCCACTTCCTTCTCTCCCCCATGTCTCTCAGAGAGAGAAGAACTGTAGATCTGCTGCTGTCCATGTGAATAATAAACCACGCCACGTTAAGGCTCAAGATAGAAACCATGCCTCTTGACCACATTATTGTCGCCCTATAGTCGAATTCTGTTAAGAGGTTATGGGCCCAGATAACGAGGGGGCGAAAATAGTGGAGTTACTGTAGCAAGCTTAGCTGAAGTATAGGCTAGGATAGCGCCGGGAGCACCGCGTGGCTAGACGCTAGGCCAACAAGAGCAAAAGCTAAGCATATAACTAACGAAGAGGATGGAAAACAAGAGAAGAGACAAATGACCGACATTCGTGGAAAAGGGGAGAACTATGAGCTCTGGGAAGAGCGCATGCTGTGCTGCATGCACGGGGCGGGGCTGAAGGAGACGATCCTGGCGGCCCCCACCGGAGAACTGACAGCGG
Source organism: Notolepis coatsorum (assembly GCF_963971535.1). Taxonomy (NCBI): domain Eukaryota; kingdom Metazoa; phylum Chordata; class Actinopteri; order Aulopiformes; family Paralepididae; genus Notolepis; species Notolepis coatsorum. The sequence continues at coordinate 18,614,536 of NC_140166.1, read as the reverse complement.
AAGAGCAAGCCCTGGACGACCAGCGGAACGCAAGCACATACTGCGAGTTAGCGCTGATGCTCGATGACACCAGCCTGGGACTGATATTCCGCGACACTAAAGACAGAGGCAGAGAAAGCCTGGCAGTACTGAAAGAGCATTTCATCGGGCAAGGAAGACCCAGAGTCGTGGCCCTCTACATAGCACTAACGGGCCTGAGGAAGGGGACCACCGAAACCGTGACCGAATATGTCAACAGAGCGGAGCAAATCACGACGCCACTGAGGAGTGCCGGAGAAGCACCAAGCGATGGGCTAATGATGGCGATGATAATGAGAGGATTACCGGAGCTGTACAAACCGTTCACACTCCTGGTAACACACGGTTCAACGGACATGACGTTGGGACAGTTCAAGGCTAAGTTAAGGAACTTCGAGGCCTCAGAAGACACCCACCCAGCCGCCGCGGAGGAGGGGGAGAGGGTGCTGAAGGCCCGAGCGACGCCGAGAGAGAACCAGGACCACGACGGAACTGGCGTGTTGGCGATGCGGAGATAAAGGCCATCAGAGAAGCGAATGCACAAAGACTGTCTGGTGTAGCTTCTGCAAATCCACGGGGCACACAGACAGAGCGTGCATGAAGAAACACAACCAGAGCGCGCGATACGCGCATGGACAAGATGGCGACTACAGACAAGACGAAGGCCACGGACAAAATGGCGGCTACAGACGAGACGAAGGCCACGGACAAAATGGCGACTACGGACAAGATAACGACTGTGGACGGGGTGACGACAGCGGACACGATGATGGCGACGATCGACGTGAGATGAATCGAGACAACGCCCGGAGAATCGATGGCGGCGACGATCGACGTGAGGCGAGTCGAGACGACGCCCGGAGAATAACGGGACAGGAAGACTGCGCTTTTGGAGCACGGACGGCAGGCATCGCTGGACCGGCGGGCATCGCTGGACCGGCCCAGCTGCAGCGGGCCCAGAGAAGGGGACTGATCGTGGACACGGGTGCGTCGTCCCATGTCATCAACGACAGGAGTCGGTTCAAGAACTTTGACGACACTTTCCACCCGGAGAGACACTGCATGGAGCTGGCGGACGGTAGACGCATCTACGGATTGGCACAAGAGAGGGGAGACGCACAGGTATGCCTCACGGACAGCAAGGGGCGACGGCGTACAGTGACGCTAAAGAACGCTCTATACATACCATCGTTCCGACAAGGACTATTCTCTGTAATAGCTGCTACTGCAAGCGGCGCCAAGGTATTCTTCGATAAAGGTAAACATTTTCTTGTAGAACCTGACGGTACCCGGTTTGACATAAAGATGTACCAGAGAATATTTTATCTGAAAATGGAGTGTAATGACAACGACCAGTGTAATGATAATGATGATGTGTGTAGCGGGACGGCCCGTCACGATATTCAGACATGGCACGAGATTATGGGTCATTGTAATTACGAGGATTTACTGAAACTGCAAGTAGTGTCAGAGGGCATGCACATTGAAGGGGAGAAGCGTAGACCTGACAAAAATTGTGCAATGTGCAAAACAGGGAAGTTTACCCAACCGAGATACAGAAATCCCACAGACAAAGTAAGGGTACCACTTGCACTAGTTGACATGGACCTAGCAGGCCCAGTAAGCAACGAGTCCATAGGAGGTTTTAGATATGTACAGTCTTTTACAGACGTGTGTACAGGGGCAGTGTTTGTTTACTTTATCAAAGCAAAGAGTGACACACTCCAGGCCACAGAGAAATTCTTGGCAGACGTAGCCCCTTATGGTACAGTAAGATGTTTGAGGTCCGACCATGAAACCGAGTCCACAAACAGAGAGTTCCAATCACTGTTGAGAAGGTATAAGATAAGACACGAGACGTCACGTCCATATCCCACACACCAGAGCGGGGTGGCAGAGAGAGAATGGCACACCCTTTTCGAAATGGCAAGGTGTAAGATAGCAGATAGTAACTTACCAAAGAGCCTGTGGCATTATGCGGTGCAAGAAGCCGCTTACACCAGAAACAGGTGCTTTAATAAGCACTTGCGCACCACCCCGTATACAGCGCTGACAGGAAAGAAGTGTAATCTAGCCAGAATGCACCGATTTGGATCAGTGTGTTATGAGTACCTGCAGGACAGGGGAAAACCCAAGTCCAAGGATGTAAAAGGATTTTTCGTAGGACACGACAGAGGAAGCCCTGCTTTCCTAGTTTATCACCCCGGTAACGGGAGAGTGCAGAAACACATGCTAGTCAAGTTTGTCACGAAGACAACCTGTGAGAGCGAGACACAGACAGAGGAGCCAGAGCTGGACTCTAGAGCAAGGTGTAGAAACAGAAACACATCACCCCAGTGTACTTAGTACAGTTGTGCAGACAGACAGTCAGCAACCCCCAGAGGGCGATGACGAGGAGCACCTGAGGGTGACGTCAAGTGCCCCAAGCAGTGGGAGGTATCCCCCAAGGGAACACAAACCCCCAGAATATCTGCCTGACTATGCCAGGAAAGGGAGTGACGAGGAGGACAATACACCTACCCCCGTTGAGTACTACTACAGGGTAGTCAGTGGGGTAAACCCGACCTTTAAGGAGGCCACATTGTCCCCCGAAGAGGGCAGACATACAGTGGGAGGGAAATGGATGTATTCAACCAAGTTACCAGAGGGCAGACAGTCAGTGGGAGGGAAATGGTTGTATTCAATCCAGGAGGGTATTGAAGACCACAGTAAATACAAAGTATGGTTCGTAGAAAATTGCTTAAAATTTAATGCTGAGGGAGGACACTCCAAATGAGTCCTATGTTTGGTTCCACGTTTAGATACAGAAATAGGTCCCATGTTTAAGTACAGAGGTGGATGAGTTACCATGTTTAAAATACTGAAATGAATCTTGGCGGCTACGTGGCGTAGTGGGTAAGGCGCTCGCCACGAATGACGGAGACGCTGGGCTTGCCTGTTCGAGCCCAGCGCTCCACATTGCTTTCAGTTTAGCTGGTCGTTCATACTAATACACATTGGCCGTATTAGGGGGTGGGAAACTGATAGGTGGGGATCGGGCGTTGTGGACAGCGACTCCTACAGGTCGGTTGGTGCGCCTGCGCAGTAGAATCAGGAAGTGTCGGGGGCAGCGTGAGCCTCCCACGCGTTACTGCTCGCCACTGAGAGATCGAGCTGCGCAGGTGAAAAGATGCGACTGCTGTTACCTCAAGTACCGGAGGGGACTTGTGCTATGTATGACTTAGTCCACATTGCAGCCGGCTTGTGGGAGGCAAGAAACAGCGTTCGTGACAGGGGAGGGTTGAATTGGATGATACGAAATTGGGATGGGAGAAAATATAGAAAATGGGAGAAAAAGTGGATAAAAAAAATAAAATACTGAAATGAATCTTATGTTTAGCCCCATGTTTAAGTACAGAGGTGGGTGATTTGCAATGTTTAAATACAAAAGAGGATCTATGTTTAAAATACAGAAGTGGAGGATTTGATCATCGCACTAGACAACAATAGAAAGACCTAGGCAGGTTAAACCATTTATAGGTATGGACTTCGAACAGTCTGTCAAAATTGTGTAAAAATATCCCAGAAGAGATATGTGGGAAAGGTCCTGAGATGTTTTGACTGAAGTAAGAAATGTATAGATAAACTGTGGGTAGCTTCATTCTGTTAGACAACCTGTACTCGCCCTGACCTATGTTCTGTAGTGAGTAAGAGTGTCATAGTATTTTTGTTGACCCCACAGAGAACCATTGAACTACGTCAAAAATATGTTTTTCGTTATCCCAGAGGTGCAGCAGACAAACAGCAGTGTTTCAGGAAAGATAACAAAGGTTTAAGGATTAAAGCCTACAGTGATACTATCAGCCTGTGAAGCTGAGAATATGTTTCTAGCTATGACGATGCAAAATGTGTTTATCTAGAGCAACTGTTCGAAGTGATGAAGATAAGGTTATGAATATATTGCTCAAAATGCAGTAGGTAATTGAAATGTATTCTCTATACTGAATATGGTGTTTTTGAAGAATGGGCGTTCTGTCAAAACCGTTAAAAATTATGGACATTGTGTATGGAGACTGTTGTTTATGAGGACAACCAGGGGACCGTTGTGATTGCTAGGTACCCAATGTGTCAATATAGATGTAAACATGTCATTATAAATAATATCATCTCATCAGGTATGTCATCAGATAAGAAAGAATGACACCGGTTTACTGTCCAATGGACGACAGAGTAGTAGATACTAGGAGGGAACCTGTTTCAAATTAAAATTGAAGGGATTTGCAAGGGTCATGTTTAATGTGAAGATATTGACTGTCATACCCTATTGATGTTTTTGGGATTATATTATTTCCTTTGTTAAATGTTTTTCCAAGATGTCAGCCAGTGTGCTAGTACAAACCTAAGTGGGAGTGTTGAGATCCGAGGTTCTGTGTAGGATTGTTAGTAACTGTCTAACTGTACATATGGCTGATTACATTAGTAACTGTTTACCTGCATATATAACTGTCTCCACCAGTGACTGTCTAGTTGCATATATATCTGTTCCCACTAGAGGGCGCTCTAGGCGGAACCACCCAGGTACACCACCTTGGGGCAAGTATAAAAGTGAATGTATCCTCCCACTTCCTTCTCTCCCCCATGTCTCTCAGAGAGAGAAGAACTGTAGATCTGCTGCTGTCCATGTGAATACACGACCAAGGTACCCATGTACATGTCAAAATACTTCCCAAAGGTCAGTGAATACCACGATCACAACACCAGAGGGAGCTCCACAAATCATGTTAAACCCAGATTCGGCTCAAACAAGGGACTAAACACGCTTCGCAATTATGCCACATCAATGTGGAACGCCCTACCCAAAGCTGTAAAGGAATGTGAATCACTACCCACTTTCAAAAACACTCTCAAAAAACACCTAAGGGAGACTGCAACTCGAAACTGGCCCCTGTAAATGTCCGAACACAACCCCCTCCAATGTACAGTAAATTACCAAGTATGGTCTTGTCAATAATCCAATGTACAGTTTTGTTTGTACAGTTGTACAGTGTCGCCCACCCACCCCTCCCACCCCTCCTACCCAACCCCCCCCCCCCCCCCCACTCCTACCCAACCCCCCCCCCCCCACCCACCCACCCAACCACCTCCAATGTACAGTCCCCCCCCACCCCCACCTACCCAATCCAATGTACAGTTTCTACGTCAAATGTATATACTTTTTTTTCTGGACTCTTTTTGTATCACAAACAGTACTGTAATTGCAAATCTGATATGTCATAAATGTATAGATGTAGCAGTTCTGTCTATCTGTATGTCATGTATGTCATATATGTTACGATGAATTGAAAATGGGGGACCCTGATGTAAACAAGACGAAAGTCTTTCTCTGGTCTGCATCCCCTTAACAATTGTATGTATTGAGCTGTACTGTACTGTACCCATTCTGCAATCTGTTAATAAAGTTTTCAATCAATCAATCAATCAAATAATAAACCACGCCACGTTAAGGCTCAAGATAGAAACCATGCCTCTTGACCACATTATTGTCGCCCTATAGTCGAATTATGTTAAGAGATGGAGCGATAGAGTAAACGTTGTCAATCTGAGTGATCTGTTTGGTTAAATTATCTAATTTCTTCCTTCTGGCTCTAGTCTCATAAGTGCAGTAAGAAATAATGGTCCCCCTTAAGTACGCCTTCAGTGTCTCCCATAGTAAGGAAGCTGAGGTCCCTGGCGTCTTATTGATATAAAAAAAAATCGATCTGCTTGGAAATAAAAGAAACAAAATCTTCATTCGATAACAAACTAGTATTCAGTCGCCAGGGTGGTCGGGTGTTATCACATCCCCTAATTTGCAATTCCATCAGAACTGGAGAGTGGTCCGATATGACAATAGTATCATATGAGTTCAAGTTTCAAGTTACTTTAATAGTTGTCATACAGAAGTACAGAATACTTTTATACAAAATGCTTCTTACTGTTACGCTCCAGATACTGTGCAAGACAAGATAAGTATGAAATAAAATAACATAGTATAGCATGTAAATTAGAAGTAAAAAAAAAAAAAAAAAAAAAAAATCACAGTGTTCAGTATAGACATATGTACAATGTTCGATGCAGAATGAGCAAGATAGTACTGATGAGATGAGCCGATTGTCGATCAAGAAATAATCAATACGAGTGAAGGTGTGATGAACATGAGAGAAGAATGCGTACGCTCTGCTAGATGGGTTGTGAAAACGCCAAGGGTCTGAAAGTGAAAACTCATCCATAAAAGATTGAATGGTTTTAGCGGAGCTTGAAAGTACTGCATTTCTGGTAGATGAGCGATCCAATGATGGATTAAGCCAACAATTGAAGTCCCCTCCTAATATTAGATAATGTGTGGAGAGGTCAGGTATTGAAGAGAACACAGATCTAAAAAATGAGCTATTGTCCCAGTTAGGGCCGTAGATATTAAGCATAATCACTGGGGTGCCACAGAGCTTCCCAGTTACCAGCACAAATCTACCATTTGGGTCAGAAAGAACATCTGAGCAAATAAAATTTATTGATTTGTGAATGAAAATGGCCACACCTCTAGCTCTGCTCTGAAATGATGAGTGGTACACTTGTCCAACCCATCGTTTACGTAGTCTGGTATAATCAGATAGCTTGAAATTAGTTTCCTGGTGGAAAGCTATATGAACCCCCAAATTCTGAAGATGCCCCAGTACTTTACTACGTTTGATTGGCTGATTTAAGCCCTTACAATTCCAACTAGTACATTTTACCACTCCTCCAATCTGCTGTGAGGTTCTAGGTTGAGTCATAAACTGGTGTTGAGTGTACAATGAGTAACACTGGCGGACTCACGGGGGGGCGATTGCCCCCCTGGTGCCCCCACGGTTGAAATACGCGCGCTAAAGTGCCCTTTTGAGTGGCGAAAGATTAGAGGGTGTGCCCTATTGGTGCTTTTCCAATGGTCTAAACTTGACCATGTGCCCCACGGTTAAATAATGTCATAATTTGAGGATGTGCCCTATTGGTGCCCCTCTAATGGTAAACCATGACCATGTGCCCCCACAGTTGAAAACATTGCGCTAAAGTGCCCTTTTGAGTGGCGAAAATGAGAGGACGTGCCCCTCAAATGGTTAAACTTTACCATGTGCCCCCACAATTGAAAACATTGCGCTAAACCGTGCCCTTTTGAGTGGCAAATAGCTTTTAAAGAATAGGTTCACTATTTTTCAACCCAGACCATATTAAATTCTGTTTCCCAAATATTTATATTCCTCACTGATATCTTTAGCATTGAGAAATGTACCACCGCAGCAATGGTTTAGGGCAGGCCTTCAAACACCATGATAATCTACTTTTCAAACACCATGATAAATCTAAGTTTCAAACACTATGATAAATCCACTTTTCAAACACCATGATCATTTACTTTTCAAACACCATGATAAATCTACTTTTCAAACACCATAACAATGAGGTGAAATAAACATTTGAAAGGTGTATTGTTCCCTGTGTGTTTTTATCATAGATGTGTGGTTATACTATTAATCTGGATTGTCTATGTTGTTCTAATGTTAATCTTAATCAAGGATGAAGACTATTTCACCATACATGACGCATCATAGCTTTTTGCTCACTGATGGGGTCCCATGTTGTGAAGTAGGTGCCCTTTTTTTCTTTTCACCCCTGCCCTTCAAACAGCCTGAGTCCGCCACTGATGAGTAACATCGAAAAGTATGTCCTGATAGTATTTTTTATGTGCAGTGGCCAAGCCATAGAAAAAACAACAACAGTATAAACATCGCACAAAAATAACTGTGAGTGTAAACAAACCCTTCCCTCCCCCCTCCCTCCCATGCTGATGCGTCTCCTCGAATTGGACGGGCGCATAACCCACTATTACTAACTCTTAAAGTGGAGATGAAGCAGTGAGCAATGTGATCCTAGTTTGTTTGTTGTGTACCTTGTGTAAGACAGGGTTCTATAATCAAATGTGAAATCTATCTTATTTGTCTGAAAAATATAATATAATATCCCTGTTTTCAACATGGGCGCCGCCATTTTGTTGCTGACGTCATGGCTGACGTCATGCCGGGGGTTGGGTGTATACACTCTGGTTAGCTTCCTATATTGAATGGGTCAGTCAGCAAATAAAATGTTGCCTACAAAACAACGGGACCGCGGTGGTTCTGTTTGTATTGCTCCTGGCTGTTCAAACTAATTTTACCATGTGAGAGAGAGGAAAGTTGGTTAATTTCCACAAACTACCAGTGAAAAAAACAGTGTTGTTGACATGTTGGCTCGGTCTGGCTGCACCCAGGCGGCGCGACCAGCCTGTTGGACAGGGAAGGAGGATCTGCAGCGAACACTTCATTGCCTCGGATTATGTTGTTGGGGTGGGATGTTTGTCCAGAAGACCACTAATCAGCTGAAGCCGGACGCGGTTCCCTCGGTCTTCGACAGACAGACTGGCGTTAGCTCTCGGGAGCGATCGCTAGCTAGTTGGCACCAGCCGGGGCCCGGCGTTAGCTCTCGCTAGCTAGCGTTAGCAACCGGAGCGTCGCGGAGCATTCAGCCTGCTGGCTACCTAGACCCACTTCAACCAGCGTCGCGGAGCATTCAGCCTGCTGGCTACCTAGACCCACTTCAACCAGCGTCGCGGAGCATTCAGCCTGCTGGCTACACAAGCTGTGTAGCCAGCAGGCTGAATGCTCCGCGACGCTCCGGTTGCTAACGCTAACTAGCGAGAGCTAACGCCGGGCCCCGGCTGGTGCCAACTAGCTAGCGATCGCTCCCGAGAGCTAACGCCGGTCTGTCTGTCGAAGACCGAGGGAACCGCGTCCGGCTTCAGCTGATTAGTGGTCTTCTGGACAAACATCCCACCCCAACAACATAATCCGAGGCAATGAAGTGTTCTCTGCAGATCCTCCTTCCCTGTCCAACAGGCTGGTCGCGCCGCCTGGGTGCAGCCAGACCGAGCCAACATGTCAACAACACTGTTTTTTTCACTGGTAGTTTGTGGAAATTAACCAACTTTCCTCTCTCTCACATGGTAAAATTAGTTTGAACAGCCAGGAGCAATACAAACAGAACCACCGCGGTCCCGTTGTTTTGTAGGCAACATTTTATTTGCTGACTGACCCATTCAATATAGGCAGCTAACCAGAGTGTATACACCCAACCCCCGGTATGACGTCAGCAACAAAATGGCCGCGCCCATAATGCTAAATGCTTCAGAAATGTACACAACAAATCGTTTTTTCTTAGAAACTGCTTATTTTTATAACGTGACTTCTTCTGTGGCTTATCTAAATACTAATGTGATGCTATGAATATGTATTTATCGCACTGCTTCATTTCCACTTTAACACCCTTAAGAGAAACGAGAAAGGGAGATAAACACCATCCCTTCCGTGGTTAAGTGACAAATGTTAATATTGTGAGATATCGTAGTCCCAAAATGAAATATAGCCTGTATAGGCCCATATGGACATGAATTATGAACTTGCCGTTCAGCTGCTGGTTACAGTCTGGGGAACCGCTTTTCTGAGTTTAGTGTTTATGAAAGTCGAGGTGGCGGCCAGGTCTTCAAACGTGTGCATTGAACCACTCTGCAGAGTGATTTTCAGAACCGCAGGAAACATCAGCCCAAACTTGATACCAGGACAGGCATGGAGTTCACGTTTCACTCCTCCAAACGCAGCCCTCTTCTTGGAAACAGCGACGGTGTAATCAGGGAAAATGGAGAGCCTTTTGCCTTGGAAGAGTAGAGGGGTGTCACGGGAGGTCGCGCTGGCCCGACGTAGGATTTTGTTTCGGAGCGGACGATTGTGTCACAAAGTAAATAAACTCCCTTTGAAATGGTGACCGCTGTCATTTATGTTTAATGTAGACCTTTTCTTAGTTGCATGTCACTTGGACTCAGTAATGGGGACTCAACTTGGACTCGACTGGCTCTGCTTTGGTGACTCGACCTGGACATTTTTACATTTCGACTACACCACTGACTCCAGGCACTGTGGTTCTGTCACGTTCCGCACCCTCTCTGTGTTCCGGCACCTCTGTCTCGATATTGCAAATAATTATTTTGTCTCAACTCAAGTGGTTTCCATTGTTGAGCCCATTTTCATTTGGATATCTTGAGGTGAGAAGTCAAGGGAATTAGTCCCAGTGAATTACGAAAACCTTTTTCAATCAGTGCTGGAATCACAAGAATAACTTGATGACAAGAACCTAGGATTATCACATCACTTCCTTAACATCCTTACCCTGCTCCACCTGTCCCTCTTCCTCTTCTATCTCCATCACCTTCTCCTCTTCATCACTGTCCATGTAGACCACCTCCTCATCACTCAGCTTCTCCAGTCGGTCTAGTCTCCTCCTGATGCTCTTTACCGCTCTCTGCTTCCTGCGCTTTCCCGCTCCTCCTGTACAATTCCTCCTGGGACGGCCGCTCTTTCTCTACAGACAGAGACAGACAGACAGGCAGACAGACAGCGAGAGACAGACAGACAGAGAGACAAAGAGAGAGGCAGACAGACAGACAGCGAGAGACAGACAGACAGCGAGAGACAGACAGACAGACAGACAGACAGACAGACATGGAGACAGACAGCGAGAGACAGACAGACAGAGAGAGAAAGAGAGAGGCAGACAGACAGACAGCGAGAGACAGACAGACAGACATGGAGACAGACAGACGGACAGCGAGAGACAGACAGACAGAGAGAAAGAGAGAGACAGAGAGAGGCAGACAGACAGAGACAGACACACAGACAGACAGCGAGAGACCGACAGAGAAAGAGAGAGGCAGACAGACAGGCAGAGAGAGACAGACATGGAGACAGACCGAGAGACAGACAGACAGACAGACAGACAGACAGACAGATTGATCAGAAGGACAGCCTCATGTTAAACCCGGTTCAGAGACACATGAGGATGTAGATGAACTCTACTTGTGGGCTGTCACTAACAATTATTTTGTTATCGATTAATCTGTTGATTATTTTATCGATTAGTCGATTCATCTACCATTCATTTAGCCGAAAAATCAACAACAATTGATTATATTTGCAATTTTATATAATTCAAAATATTGAATGAGTATCCTCATCCTTTTTAGCTTTAGATAAAAAAAAATAAAAACTACCAGCCAGAGATTTTTACCAGCCATAAATAGCTTTTTAGTATATTTCCATGAATTATATGTATTGTGTGTTATCTCTCCACTCCACACTATGGTAGTGCTTGTGCCAGCACATGAGATACGATTAAACATTTTATATAGGCTATATACATATTTAAATCAATATCTTCCTTTTGAATAAAATAGGCTCAGGAATCAGGATTGTTAAAGCTAATTAGCCTAATCCATGTCGAAAAGAGTAGCCTATAGTAAATGATTAGTAAATGTATGCACACTCACACGAGGGAGAATAGTTTATAGCAGACTTAATGATTTTACTATATTTTTGCTAATGAAGTGAAATATTTATTATCATCAACTATCAAGTTAGTTTTTATAGTGTAACTTTTGGCTACTTCATTGATCATCATTGAACGTACAGAGAGAAAGAGAGAGGGAGAGCGCCCCCCCCCCCCCCCCCCCTTTCCTCACTATTAGAACTCCATGAAACAGACTTCTCCTGTGCCTGTTAGTTAGCAGCTAACGTTAGTTAAGGTTTTTAACCGTGATGGGCATATAGTAATGGCGAGGATATAAAGCATGTTAGATGCATTTATTGGACCCGTTGCTCGTGGAGTTTACCTAGAAACAGCGCGACTCGATTTCGCGCCTACAGCGCTGCGGAGTATTGACTATTTATTTTGTAGCATGCTCGCTAAGAGTGAAGGGGCTGTCTCGTTTTGGGCCACTACGTTCCCGAGCCACGACAGGGCGCTCCAACGTTTATTATTTTGGTAATGCCGGTGTTCTTCCAAATTCTACTGCACACCAGAATTCTGCTGCCAGCGCTCCTGCGCTTGCGCACGCATGCGCATGACCCACAATCGTTCACTCAACAATATTCTGCCACCTTGCTGACGAACGTCTTGTTGAGTCTTGTTGATATATCTTAAACAATATCTTTTTTATGACTTATACTTTATTGAGTATTTTTTTCTTTTTGCACACAGTACTTCAGGACAATACAATGAATGACATATATTTTGCATCAACATGGGTCAGTCCTGAAGGACAACACAGACACCTAGACCACTAACGTCTAGGCTACAATGACAACCCCCATATGGGGGGGGGGGGAGACAAAAAAAAAGTAAAAAAGTAAAAATAAACAAACGAAAAATTCTACAAAAAGAAAAAAAAACGAAACCAGAAAATAGAATGGAAAGTAATAACAAAACAAAAGAAACAACACAAAACGAAAAAATAAATCTACATTAAAACATAAAGCCAATCTTGTCGACATAAACATGGTGCATTTGTCAGGTATTATATACTCATGTGCAACGTCGCTGTCTTAGGCAAGTGTGCCCCCCCTCCATTTATAGTGAGTGAAATTGCAGATATTTCCCCCATTTGCTAATATATTTTTCTCCTTTCTCTCCTAAACTAAAAGATATTTTCTCATAGGCAGCTACCTTACCCAGTTCTCCACTCCACTCTCGGAATGACGGGCCTTCTGGTGCCTTCCAGCCTCTCATTATGATCTGTTTGCCTATCATAATACTAGTCTGAATCCAATCAGCTAGGGGCTTTGCGATATGGCTAAGACTGCAGGGATCCCCCAGGATATATAAGCCAGAGCAGAAATCATACTCCTTCCCTGTGACCTCTGTGATGTAGTCATGTATGTTACTCCAGAAGTCTCTGATTTTCGGACATGACCAGAGTGCATGGACTAGGTCCCCCTCCCCTGTCTGGCATTTCCAGCAATCTGGGTTCTCTTTCAGGCCCAGTCTATACATTTTAGAGGGGGTCCAATAAATGCGGTGGAAGATCTTGAATTGTATTAGCCTTGTTCTAATATCCCTGGACACCTGTTTGGGGATCCCCGAGATTATATCCCAGTCCTCTTGCTCAAATGTGACCCCTAGGTCCTTTTCACAGACTATTTTGAGAGCAGAGGATATCCCACTGCCCTCCCTGTCGATAAACATGGAATAGTAAACAGAGGCCTCATGTCCCAACCCAGAAATAGCCAAAATCTTTTTCAGCAGGTACCCTGGGGGAAGGTCTGTGGAGAGCCAAATGTGCTTATGAGAAAATGCCTCAATTGTAAATATCTCCAAAATTGATTGTTGGCCAGATGATATTGTTGAATCAGTTTTTCAAATGATTTTAATGCATCGTCTTCATAGAGGTCCCCCAGGGTGAGGATGCCTTTGTCTATCCATTCCTTCCACATAAAGGGGGATCTGCCTATACACAATTTTGGGTTGGCCCATAAACCTGCTGACAGGCTTAAATGTGGGTTGATATGAAAGATGCGAGACACCTTCTTCCATACGGCCTGTAAGTGAGAGATAATAGGGTGAGTTCGGGGAGTTGGTGGTAATTTAGCTGTGATATACGACAGTGGGGGCAGCAGTGTATATACCAACTGCTCCATTATGTACCATGGAGGCGCTCTCTCAAGGGGCAGGGCCCACTGTGTCATATGTCTAAAACTGTAAGCATAATGATATAGTGATAATTTGGGGAGACCCAGGCCACCTCTGTCCACAGGCTGTTGTAGTTTACCAATACGCATCCTGGGTCTTTTACCGTTCCACAGGAATGTGTTGCATATTCTGTCAAATCGTTTCAAATACTTGCTAGGTATTGCTATCGGCAGTGACTGGAGGAGGTAGTTTACTCTGGGAATGCAGTTCATCTTAAGAACATTGACCTTGCCCCATAGTGACAAGAAAAGGGGAGCCCATCTCTCCACATCCGCTGAAATTTTGCCTAGTAGTGGGTCTTAAACAATATCTTAAACATATGTTTTTCATTGCACCTTTTTAACTGTATAAGCATGTACATATTTGCATGTAATTGGCTTTGCAGCAGAATGTATTTGTAGATGATAAAATGTCGGTACACCTGTTGGAGTTCGGAGTGAACTATAGGGTGACGTCACCCAGCTGTCAAAAGATATAGGCGATTCGCGCTACGGCAGCAGTTTTCGAGGAAGCAGTAGAATTCGGCAGAACACCGGCTTAGCTCTAGTCTAGGGACTATTCTTTCTAAAGTGTGGGCCGCACTTATGTTTGGTTTATTTCATGTGTTATGTTACCAATGTTTTCAGACTGGAAAGTATGTGCTGCGAGTGTTTATCCGTGCAGTAGCACAGTTGTGCATAACATTATTAGTGTGCCGCCACAGGGCGAGGGTATATCCATGACGTACAGTGCTACGCGTGGCACTACTGCCGGGGCGTCTTTAAAGGGGACGTTCACTGTGTGAACTCTGGGTAATGTAGTGCTTTCTTTACCTAAGAGGCAAATAGACTGTGTATGGAAGAAGCAGTACTGGGAACAAGTGTAATGTGACTGTTACTTTTGCGTTTTGATTACATTAAAGCTCTGCTGAGAACTGTATAACAGTTGCGCCGTTTCTACCTTCATTTACTGAGGATAGGGAATTAATTGTCGCCCTGTATTGCTAACGTGATTTCTCAACAGCGGAGCAATAAGGTAACATTTTGGGGAAGACTATATTGATCACTACTTTCACCGGGTGTGAGGGGGTACGCCGCTTATTAGACAGGACGCAGTTGCTAAGGGGGGTTACAGGGTATTGATAAATATTGGTCATTATAAAATCCTGCATGACTACTGTACCTGTTCCTAGGTTAGTAAATCCTAAGGCCCTGCCTACTGCATTCCTATCCCTTACGTCTAGCAACGCGGCCGCTACAGTTGGGGGTTCGGTGGGACTCCGTGTCCCTGCTATCCGGTGTTCGTACAATCTCACCCTCACTAAGCGGAGTTATCCACCCAGCTACAACAAGATAACAGGACATTCTAACTCATTACTAGGGATGGGTACCGAATTCGGTACTTTTAAAGGTACTTACCGAAACACGTCGGTACTACCGAGTATCGTGAGATATCGTAATTTTTTTTAATAATAATAATAATTTAAAAAAAAAATACGTTTTTTTTCTTTTAATTTTTTTACTTTTTTCTTTTCATGTCAACGTTCACACGCACAATACGCTTACCTAGGATTTGACTTGATTCAACAACAAAGCAGTCGGGGCAATGGCAAGCCGAAAACGGTCGAAAGTGTGGTTATTTGTTATTTTTTTCTTTTACAACTGAGGTAGGTCGATTACATTTTTAGAGACTAAAGTACGGAAAAAAGGTACCGTTGGGTACCGGTATCGATTCACAGGTACCAGTACCGGTACCGTATCGGTTCAAATGTGAACGGTACCCATCCCACTCATTACATTACATTCTGTGTCATCTTAAAAACAAAAAAACATATATAAAAAAAATTGAAAAAACTAAATCAAATCTCTTATGAGCATGCATTAACATACCTTCACTATTCAGTGAAGAAGACTTTCCAAGACTTCCAACCAGAAAACGTGCAAACACTAAAGACAACCATGACACAACTAAGACAACAATTAAAGTCAATGACAAAAGGAAGTGTGACCCTGACCTCCAAGACAACATGGTTAACGTAAAAAATTTCAGACAAGATGATGACAACAACAACTATGATTCACTATTCTCTGAAGACTTTCCCTGGCTTCCAAACTGAAATTATTGTTGAAAATTGAAAATAAAAAAGATTTGATAAAAAAAAATTCGCTTCAAAACCTTATTTGTACAACACTAATGTGTTTAAACCTCATCGTATATATTAAATAAGACCTTCTACTAACTATATCAACAGAAAGAAAGATTCAACATGGGACCAAAGAAAGAGAAAGATCCTGGAAAGAGACACAGAGTAGACAATATAACGGCCCCGGTGACGACTTGCCCCGTGAGGGAGATAGCAGAGGACAATATAACAGTCCCGGCGGGGACGAGCTTCGTGAAAGGGATAGCAGTGGAAATTGAGAAGAAAATATCCGACAATTCCACCGCTCCTGCCAACGCTCCTACAACCTCAACCGATACAGGCATGGAGAATACACCACCCGATTTCAAGTCTCTGACTAATCTGATAAAGGATCTGATGGATAAAGCGGACGTCAAGGCTGACGCCAAGGCTGACGCTTTTAAATTATATATCGATGCTAAATTCGAAGAGGTTAAAACAGCGGCTGCAAATCAATCCGAGCGTATTACTGCAGTTGAAAACACCGTGATCGAATTTACACTGAAAGTCGAGGAGAGCAAGAAGGCTTTTAATGAAGGATTCATGGAGCTAGCGGAGGCGATGCAACAGGGGGACAAAGTGCTTTTGAAGAAAATACATGACAACGAAGAGAAATCAATGGAGAGGCTGCTCGATTCCGAACGTCACTATCGTAGATTTAATATCCGTATTGTGGGATTGGATGAATCAGTCAAATGCACAGACAACACATTTCCAGCAGTGTTAGCTGAAATTCTAGGTAAAGAAATCCTCCCCACAATGCCGTTAGTGGATCATTGTAATAGAATCGGTACCCGGGACCCCAACGGCAACAAGGCGAGAGTTATCATTGCTACGTAAAACAGAAATAAGAGACACGATCATCAGAGAGGCACGTAAGCAATGGGGGAAACTGAAATATAACGATAAACCAGTGTCGTTCTTCGAAGATTTGTGCAGAGAGGCTATAATCCGACGAGCCCCTTACAAAGAAGTGTTGCAGAAGCTCTATAAGAGGAAACTCCAGCCCAGCCTACGCTACCCAGCGTTTCTCTCCATTGTGGGGGAAAATGGGAAAATAATCGGGTTACGCTCGCCTGAAGACGCCGAAGATTACATGAAGCCATAGGCCCGTCTCAGATGACAAGCTTATTCATCTCTTTTTCTTATTTTTTTTATTTTTATTTGGATGACTTTGCCATGGCTCGGCTACAAAAGCGGCAGCAAATAAGCCTGTTGACAACATTGAGGTACAAAGAGTTTAATACGAAACGATAGGCACTATATTTATAGATTTCTGGTTTTTGTGCAGGCAATATTCTAACATTGACATTTCGGAACACTCTGGAACATTCTGGATTCTTCTTTCGATCGTTCAGTGTCATACTGGAATATACTGGAATACACTGAAATGACATAACTCTTGGATAGGAAGAATAATCTGGAACATAACATCAGTGTATACAAATCAAGATCGGTGGCTAACTTTCTAGAATACACTGTACTCCTACAATGAAGGCCTATGAACAATAACATTCGGTATGTATATGCACATGAACCAGAAATGGAAGTTCAATAAACCCTCATAACGGTTTAATGCCCACACTTGTCGGGGGACGAACTGCATACAAGGATTTAAAAACCTCATTTTCATCTAAAGGTATAAGCCTGACAAAGTTATTTTAATATTTTAAGCAATTGCTCCATTGCTTTAGGGATTTACATAATTTAGTTCTAAAAATCAATTTTTTTTGTTTTTTTTCTCTCTCTTTTCTTTTTCTCTTTTTTCTGAAGGTTCCAACATATACGTGTTAGTAGAAGGTTCAAATAAATATGCCAATTGAGGTATATTTTTCATTTTTCACTTTATTTGTATTACATTAAAGGGAAGGCGCTAGACCACAAGTGACATTCTATTAAATTAGAATGAAAGTTTTAGATCCTATGGCAATTAGCATAGGAACGTTAAGGTTAAAAGGCTCACTTTGGGCAAACCGGTGGTGTAAGGGAGGGAGTTATATGCGAAGGTTGTGTCTATGGAACACAGCCCTGTACGACTCTCTGATCTCAAACCTACCGAAGTCGGCCCATGTCACCCCACTTCTTAGGGACCTGCACTGGCTCCCCATTGCTGCACGTATCCGCTTCAAGGCCCTCAACCTAGCATACCGTGCGGCAAAGGGAACCGCTCCCGCCTACCTCCGGTCAATGGTCTCTAACTACACACCCTCAAGACCCCTACGCTCTGCATCTTCTGGCCGCCTCAGACCTACTCCTATCCAAGCTCCCGGAGGGTCATCAAAGAGAAGCCGCCTATTCTCAGTCTTGAATGAATGAATGAAAACTTTATTTAACAGATTGCAGAATGGGTACAATACAGTACGGCTCAATACATACAATTGTTAAGGGGATGCAGACCTGAGAAAGACGTTTGTCTTGTTTCCATCAGGGTCCCCCATTTTTTGCCCCACAATGGTGGAATGAACTACCCATCCCAGTTAGGACAGCCGAATCCCGTCCAATCTTTCGCCGTCGACTAAAGACTCACTTCTTCAACCATTATCTGAAATGATTTATAAAAAAAGAAAAAAAATCTAACCCTGACTAACCTTACTGTCATGCACTTGTCCTAATAAACTAACCTACACTGTAACACGCAACACTTGATGAACATTGTTACTCAGCTGATAGAGTTGTACCCTTCTTGCTGTCTTGTCGTACAGAACTTGTAAGTCGCTTTGGATAAAAGCGTCAGCTAAATGACTAAATGTAAATGTAAATGTAAATGTAAATGAGGGAGGGGGATTTAGGGGTTTATTTGTATATATGTATGTTTTTAAGCTCGGCTCTCAACGGGACCTCAATAGTTGGATGTATATCCATTGTGAATTAGCACTCCAGAAGCATTACCAACAATTACACAACAACATGTATAGATTATGGCTAGTTTGAATATAATGATCTGGAATACTGGGGGAATAAATAATCAACATAAACGCAAAAGCGTGCTCACACTGATGAAAAACAAACAGGTTGACGTGGCTCTTCTAAGCAAAACGCACATTTTAGTGGAAGACAAAGCTACGTTAGCGGACAACATATATCATAACATTAGTCACTCTTCCTTTGGAACGAGAACCCGTGGAGTTGCTATAGTCGTGAAACGGAAGTTGAATATTGAATTGAAGGAACTATGGTCTGATACAGATGGTCGGATAACCATAGCTAAAATTTTATACAGGAATAGGAAAATAGCGCTGGTAGCGGTATATGCCCCAAATTTGTATGAAGCTACACTACACTTACCAGAACAATGTTAAACCTTCCTGAATACTCATTTATAATTGGTGCGGATTTTAATGCCATTTGGGATCCTGGGATGGATAAATCTTATCCCACCTTTTCCAACGACCGGAAAAATGCATCTAATGCGTTAAAGGATTGGTCGAAGAATACAGGTGTAAATGATCTATGGCGATCACTCAACCCTACAACCCCAAAATACTCTTGTCGATCTGCAAGACATAACACACTTTCCAGAATAGATTATGTTTTTGCATCCCAGAGACTATTTGATAACTATGACGTGGAAATGGTACCCAATGCAGATCACTGTTATTTACTCCTAAAAGGATCATTTGGTATACTGTCATCCCGAGCCCCAAGATGGTGATTTAACTCGATATTGCTGAAAAACAAGGAATTCATTACACAATTCAAAGAAGCTCTTTCTGTATTCCTACTGGAGAATGCGAAATCGGTACAGGACCCCAGAATATTATGGATGTCGGTAAAGGGATTGATCAAGGATTTTACCGGGTACTTTTCCTCAAATACGCAAGAATCGTTGCTCAAAACTGGCAGAGCTGGAAACGCTTTACTCAACGTTATTTTCCTCTTTACAATACAACTACTCGGTTCGACTGGAAACTCAAATTATTGTGTTAAAAAAAGAGATTAATGCCATTTATAAACAACAATCTGAAGTACAAATACGTAGCACAAGACAAACAGCATTACTTTCATGGTTCTAAACCAAGTCACCTACTAGCTATGCGGTTAAGAGTCAATGCAAAATTTGCAGATATAACTACCATTAAAGCACAACAAGGACTTGTTACAGACCCTAAAAAAATCAATGAGACATTCAAAGAGTTCTACTCCAACTTGTATAAATCAGAAACGATCTTCGATCAAAACAAAATGGACGCATATCTTAATCAAATTAACCTCCCTAAACTATCAGAGGATGACGCTAAACAGTTAGAAACACCCATCACACTAGATGAACTTAGGGAGGCCATATCTGAAATGCAAAGTGGTAGGGCTCCTGGAAGAGACGGTATCCCACCAGAAATGTACCTCTCATGTTGGGATGTAATTGGACCCCTATTACTTAATATGATTTTATATTCAATCAAGGAGGGGAACTTCCATAAGAACAACAATATTGCACTCATAACAGTCCTCCTTAAAAAAGACAAAGACCCCACCGATTGCGGTAGTTATAGACCCTTAAGCCTCCTCGGAACCGATATCAAGCTGTACTCCAAGGTATTAGCCATCAGACTTCAAAAGCATATGACGTCTTTAGTTCATCCTGATCAGACTGGCTTCATAAGAGGCCGCTTGATCACGGATAATATAAGACGGTTACTACATGTGCTAGATGCCAGCAAGGATGACACCACACCTAAGGCGATGCTGTCCCTGGATGCGATGAAAGCTTTTGATAGGTTGGAATGGTCTTATCTATGGGCAGTATTAGAACGGATGGGGTTAGGAAAAGGATTCATTGATATGATTAAAGTATTATACAAAGATCCATCGGCCATGATTACAACAGGTATAATCACCTCCGAAATCTTTCCGGTATCACGCTCTTCTAGACAGGGTTGCCCTCTTAGTCCCGGACTATTCGCTTTATCATTAGAGCCTTTAACACAATATATAAGACAATCCCAATCCATAGAATCAATCGCAATCAAGGGCACACAACATAAAATTAGTTTATATGCGGACGACGTAATACTGTTCATGCAAAACCCTAACACCTCAATGCCTCATCTTCTCAAGTTGATTGATGACTTTGGCAATCTATCGGGATTTAGGATAAATTGGCCAAAGTCGGCTTTCCTTCCACTTAATGCCCCTGCAAAAAATATACTCCTTCCAGAAGAAATACCAATGGTTAAACACTTCAGATGTTTAGGAGTTGAAGTATTCCCTACTATAAGCCAAACGGTGAAGTACAATTACATACAAATCCAAGATAAGATCAAATACGACTTTGACAGGTGGTCAAAACTTAAAAACTCAGTACAGGCACGGGTATCAATAGTTAAGATGGATGTCTTACCTAGAATCAACTTCATTAGCTCAATGCTACCGTTACCCCCTCCAGATGGTTACTGGAAAAAATTACACTCTACCGCATACACATTTATTTGGAATAACAAGCCTCCATGTATAAAAAGATCCACCGCACAGAGAAACAAAGCCGACAGAGGTATGGCATTTCCAGATTTTTACCACTATTTTAAGGCGTACACTTTAAGACCACTGACAACCTGGTTTGATTCCCAAGCATCTGTATCCTGGAGAAACTTAGAAGTAAATATAGTAGCACCACATAGACTGCAGGACATAGTATACACCAAATTATCAATTAAGCAATGCGAATTGGAATTTGGCCCCATTATTACTCATGCGATCCGGATATGGCGTGAAACACAAAAAAAATATTCGAACCCACATAAATGGCATAGTCATACTCCCCTATTCAATAACAATGCACTCCTGATTGGAAAACGACCTATAAGATACCCTAAATGGGAAAAGCAGGGCATACACACATTAGGAGATGTTTTCAACAAACAGGGTTTTTGTAGATATAAAGACATACATACAAAATGGAATCTCACCAGTTCCACACATTATTTTTACGCACAGTTATTGGTATGTTTGAAGGCTCATGGAGTCCCATTAAGGATACCAATTGAACACCACAGATACCACAAATTCTTCTATGAAAGAGAGACATCGAGAGGTTTTGTATCAGATTTTTATCATCAATTACTAACGTCCTCGTATGGAATCCTCCCCCTAGACTCAGTCTGGAGGAGGGATATACCAGACCTGGAAATAAATTTTGATTGGCAAGAAGTCTGGGCAAACGTTCGACTTGCGTCACGTAACCCGGACCATCAACAAATTAATCTTAACTATATTCATAGGACATACCTGACTCCTATAAGATTGAACATAATGGGACTTAAACAAGACTCCAGATGCTCCTTATGTACAAATGGGGATGAGGGTACATTTATGCACATGTACTGGGATTGCCCACCAGTTAAGATATTCTGGAAAGACGTGTCCCAGCAATTATCAAATTTCTTAATTCTGAATATACCTGTACACCCCTCTGTATTGCTGTTGAATGATGTTTTTGAGTTTGCAGTCCCTATACAGCTAAAGAGATTCGTTTTATCTGGTATCACAGCGGCTAAAAAGCTGATAGCATCACGATGGTTTCAACCGGAAAAAATTTGTCGGAAGGTTTGGGTTCTTACATATCTCGATGTGATTTATCTAGAAATATCTACAGCAAGAATTTTAGGTGTCAGTGAAACCAAAATTGCAATGTGGTTAGAAGTGGTGGAGAGAATAAAAGCTAGCATATGAATTGTAGTGCCTGGTTAGGAGCGAATGATAATGAATGGATTATCCAAGTGGGGGTCCGGGGGGGGGGGGGGGGGGGGGCGAGCGAGAGCATATGTATGTAGGGTATTAGATAGCAAGTATTAGTGTATATCTCGTATACTACATTTATTTAAATGGTGATTTCATTGGATGTCTACTGTTAATTAATGCTTGTATATCTAATTTTATGTTATGTTTAAATTCTTTTTTAAATAAAACACATATATAGCGCTTTCCTACAGGCACAAAGAGCTTTATAATTGCCTCTCCTTCACCAATTCACACATGCACTCACAGAGCAATGGCAGCCAGATGCCATGCAAGGTGCTAGCCTGCTCATTGGGAGCAATTTGGGGTTCAGTGTCTTGCCCAAGGACACTTCGGCATGTGAACAGAAGGAGCTGGGATTCAAACCACCAAACCATTGACTATATCATTAGTTGACCTGCTCTACTGAGCCAGTATTTTGTGGTACATTGAGGTATTGGTATACTTTGGGGAACTTTGAGGTTCTTTGGGGTATTTTAGGGGGTACTTTGGGGTATTTTGGGGTATTATGGGGTACTTTGGGGTATTTTGAGGTATTTTGGGGTATACTTTGGGGTATTTTGTGGTACTTTGGGGTATTTTGGGGTACTTTGGGGTATTTTCTGGTACTTTGTGGTGATTAGTAGGACCCGTTATCACAGGCTGTAGAACGCAGGCTTTAGAGCTGCCATACAGTAGCTTCTCAAATGTAAGGGGGGGTATCAGGCTCAGCCCCTCCCTTCCAGCTGGAGTGAAACACGGAAGTTATCAAATGCGAGCGAAACGCACACTGTAGAGTCCTGGCTCTAGGCAGAATCACGAATAGTGGTTAAAGAGAAGTTATTTATATTTTGAACGTGATTCACTGCACATTAGTTAGATTACACGTTGGGCATGTTATGGCTTTGAACGTCTGCCATTTCCACCGCAAAAGGCACATACAATTAACAATACGATGTGTCGATCATGAATATGCAAATCGACGGAATTTCATCGTCGACAGGGGTTCCCAAACTTTTCAGGCCAGGGCCCAGAAAATAAGGCGTCAGAGTCGAGAGCCGCGGCCCAATGGACATCGTCAGGCTTTTTTTTTTTTTTTTTTTGCCAGGTGATTTTTTAAGCCAAATATCACTTCAATCCTATTAAGTTAGTTCAAGTTAGTTATTCATTTATATGTGCTATTTATGAGAGGGCTAACTTGTTGCAAAATAATAATGATAATAATAATAGCCTCATTAAAATACTATTGTTGCTTCGGTTGTTTTCAGCGTTTTATGTGCATAATCTGTTATTTAGTTTGAAATGTTCGTTGAAATAAGTAGATTTTTCGTTTTTGTTTATTTATTAAGTTAATATAAAACCATATAGTCACATTTTAGAATACAATAGAATATAATTTTAGAATACAACTAGAAACACTGTCCTGGCCTGCTTCTAAGTTCAGTGGCCTGACAAAAAATAAATAAATAAATAAATAAAAAAAATAAAAAATAAAAAATAAATAAAATATTTTTTATTTATTTTTATTTTATTTTTTTAAATCATCTCGCGGCCCACCCGTGGCTGCTCGCGGCCCACCTTTGGGTCGCGACCCCGACTTTGGGAACCACTGGACTAGGGTGATGAATCATGACAGATGTGTGTTAGCCACCTACCTTTGGTGAAGTGATCTGTTTCCATGCTCCGAGACACTGGGTGTCGCGACGATGTGGGATCTCTGCAGCAATCCTCCCCTGCTTACCTGGAATACACAACTCTTATTATTATTATTATAATTACTATATTATCTGCCTGGAATACACAACTATTATTATTATTATTATTATTATTATTATTATTATTATTATTATTATTATTATTATTATTATTATTATTATTATTATTATTATTATTATTATTATTATTATTATTATTATTATTATTATTATTATTATTATTATTATTATTATTATATTATCTGCCTGGAATACACAACTATTATTATGATTATAATTACTATATTATCTGCCTGGAATACACAACTACTATTATTATTATCATTATTATATTATCTGCCTGGAATACACAACAACATTTATTATTTGTATTATTAGTATTACATTATTATCTAATAATGATTCATTATCATCATTATTAACACAACTATAACAATCATTATTTTAATTATTACCTGCCTGGAATACACAACTATTATTATTATTATTATTATTATTATTATTAGTAGTAGTAGTAGTAGTAGTAGTAGTAGTAGTAGTAGTAGTAGTAGTAGTAGTAGTAGTAGTAGTAGTAGTAAGTAGTAGTAGTAGTAGTAGTAGTAGTAGTAGTAGTAGTAGTAGTAGTAGTAGTAGTAGTAGTAGTAGTAGTAGTATATTATCTGCCTGGAATACACAACTACTATTATTATTATTATTGTAACTATTATCTGCCTGAAATACATAATAATAATTAGGGGTCCAACCAGCGAATGGTCTGAAGGACCAACACCTTGACATCCACATTGAGGAGGAATAATGGTCTGAAGGACCAACACCTTGACATCCACATTGAGAAGGAATAATGGTCTGAAGGACCCACAGGAAGTTTCTTAACACTTTGGACGCCAGACCCGATCGGGTCGGGTTAACTCGCCGACGCTTGGGCGCCAAACCCCCAAGTATAGTATAGTCGGGTTTTCATCGTTATTTCTTTTATTCGATATTACATCTGGGTTAACATGGGGAATCATTCTGAGAATGCCAATGTGCAATACCGGCCGCATCCACCTAGGTGGGAGTATCGAGCACCCTTTGAAACATGATATCTTGGCCTATGGGTCGATCAGAGGTCTCCGGTCGGATTGGTCGAGCAAGGGGACCGGTTGTACCGATCGGATTGAGAAGCGTGAATTGCTCCCGGTCAATGATGTGTGGCGGATTATGTTGGCGACACGACATACCAATACTGGGACTCGCAATCAGATAATTGGATTATTCTTTTTGGGGTACATCCTAGTGAAGGTAAGGCCTATATGGTATCAATCCTGCTGTGATCCAACCATGATTTCACTTCGATCACAATATATGTGTGTATTTTACTCCACAACGTGTGCCGTTGGTGACGATCAAAGCATAAAAAAACTACCCCCCCCCACTCTTCCATGCATTCATGATGAAACATAATACCGATAATATAGATGTGATTTCAGAATAGTAGCGTGTACAGGCAAGAAATGGCAAAGTTTTTAGTGAATTGCACGTATTGCTGCATAGCGTCGTTTTCTGGGATTAGACAGGATTATTCTAAAACTATATTCATATTCACCACGGTATAAAACGGGAATGTATGGATGAAAAAATTAACACATATTGAACGATAGATAGTCGATGTCAAATGGGCCATAGTATTGTATCCATAGCTATAATATAGAATATAGTTATAGCCCCTGCTAACACTGCCACGTATTCCTATACTTTAGAGGGTCGCGCTTTTAACAACACATCACGCATATCGCTGCATCGTCCAAGTGTTAACACAATCTGCGCCAACAACGTTTATATACATGTTTGCTCGACAACCGTTGAACGGCAACCACGTATATACATTATTTGGTGCGTTTTCCTTATTTTTTCGATTTTAATATTCTATTCAATGTCACGGACCTGGATGTTGCCGTTAAAAGGCATACTGGGACCCCGAGGGTGCAGTACCGGCCAGATCCGGCTAGGTGGCAGTATCGAGAGTGCAGTAACCCCTGTTCCAGACCGTGTGTTACATTTAAATCCCTTCGGGGGCTAAATTTAGATGGAGCCGAGTAAATCGCTTCATCCGATCACTTCGAAACGCATCTGGCACACTCGATCCATAAATTGTACCAAATTATGTCCGGGAACAGATGGACACCAATACTGGAAATCGCGATCAGACAATTGGAATATTCTTTTTGGAATACCCCCGACCAAAGGACTATCTGACATCAATTTCAGCTTGATCCAACAATGTTTTCATATCGATCCAACTGATCAGCGTCTGTAGTGTTCAACACGAATGCCGTTACTGGCCATCAAAGCATAAAAGAATGACCCCCCCCCCCCCCTTTCATGCATTCATGATGAAACATAATACCTATTCATTTGATTTGGAAATAGTAGCGTGTCCACTGTCCAGGCAAGAAATGCCAACGCTTATAGTAGAACTTTCACCAATCTTCACTTAATTTTTTTTTAATTATATATATATATAAGGTCTCTCTTGATCAAACAAAGATGAATTGGGATTAATAGTGCAATAACTTGCTTTTTCACCAAACTTCACTTAAAACAAATAAAAGGTGCCTCTTGATCATCAAACAAGAATGCATTTCCCTATTGGGATTAATAAAGTGCAAATCTAACTTTCACCAAACATCACTTTTTGTAAAATAAAAGGTGACTCTTAACTCATTCACTGCCAACAACGATTATACTCGTTATTGGCCGCCAATCATTGAACGCCAACAATGAGTATACTCGTTATTTGATCGTTATTTCCTTTATTCGATATTTCCATTCATTACAGGCCCACTGACTCGGGGTTAACATTGGGAATCACATTGAGAATGCCTAGGTGCAATATCGGCCGCATCACGCTAGACGGTTTCAAGCACCCTTTATATATATTTTTTATTGATCTTTTTCCCCCTCCTTTTTCCTCCGATTTTCTCCCATCCCAATGTTAGTCGTTATGCCAATTCCCAATCCCCTTCCTGGTCGCTGCGCACTTACCCCCCCCCCCCCCCCACAGTCAGTCTGGGAGAGTGGAGGCTATCACGTGCTTCCTCCGACACACGTCTAGCCAATCAACCGCTTCTTTTCACCTGGCAGCGCGGACTCTCACTGAGAGCGTGTAACGTGTGGAAGGATCACACTACCGCCCTTAGATCCTATCCGCGCTTAGCAGGCGCCCCGACCGAACTGTAGGAGTCGCTGTTTACAACGACCCGGACCCACCCCGCCAGCTTCTCCCACCCTCTAATACTGCCAATTGTATTTAGTGTGAACGGCCAGCCAAGCTGGTGACAACCCCGGAGCTGTGAGCTGGATTGGAACAGGCGAATCCAGCGTCTCCGGGGTTGGTGACGAACGCAATCTCTGTTACGCCACCTGGCGGCCCTCAAGCACCCTTTCTAACATTGTATCCTAGGCTGTGGGATGGCCAAGGGTTTCGGGTTACATTTTTCCTTGTCGGGCAAATGGACATTGGATATACCAGATGCCGATCAAACAATTGGAATATTCTTTTTGGATTACTCCCGGCCACAGGTAAGGGCGATTTGACGTCAATTTTAGCTTGATCCTGCAATGCTTTCATACCGAACACCGTTTTTAGTGTTCAATGCGAATGCTGTTACTGACAATCAAATAATCAGAAACGACCCCCCCCCCCCTTTCATGCATTCATGATGGAACATAATAGCTATGATCTAGATTTGATTTCGGAATAATAGCGTATACAGGCAAGACATGGCAACGTGCACAATTGAATCGACGTATACTGCCATAACTAAGCATTTCATGAATTACCCTAGACCGCTCTAAAACCATACTTATATTCACCACGGTATAACACGGGAACGTATGGATGAAAAATTATCTCTTTTTTTCATCTTGACTGGAAGAAACTCAATGTCTTAATGACTATAGTATTGTATCCATGGCTATAATATAGAATATAGATTTAGCTCTACAAACAAGGTGACTAACTCCCATCGTTTACAGCATGGCAGTAGCTACCACAGGATAAGGCTAATCCCTGGCGGTCAATGCTTTAAAAAAAATATATAATTGAAAATGGATTCATTTTTTTAAATCGTCCTAAATCATTCATTCGAATTAATCGATTAATCGCCCAGGCCTAGATTGAAGCCTGAGAAAGAATGGGTGGTAATCTACCTTTTTCAAGAGATTCCTTATATACATCCAAGAGAAGCGAGCTAGCTCATCACAAAACCTTTTGACAAATTCCGTTGGGTAACCATCCAGGCCCAGGCTTTATTACTTTGCATTGCTTTGATTGTTTCATCTAAATTCAATGGTGAGTCCAAATCGTCTGCAGTATATATTTATTATTATTATTATAACATACGGTTATCCTATAACCATAGTTATATGAGTATAGCGAGCGATCTGCTCTCTTGGGAACTATCCCTTTATCCAATCTAATAATGAATAATTTTTCTCCACATGCACACACCCACCCATCCGCCTGGCCACATCCACATCCGCTCCTCTACATAAGCGGGGTCGTGGCCACGCCAACAGCTCCTTCCCAAGTCTTTCACCACCGAAGGCGAAGACCACAGGGTCCTCAGTGAGTCAGAGCAGAGTGCTCACTATACTCATATAACTATGGTTATAGGACAGGGGTGTCAAACTCATTTTCACAGAGGGCCACATCAGCATTATGGTTGCCCTCAAAGGGCCAAAGACCGTATAAATGTTAATGTAATGTAAAATAAATGTAGCTACACATTTACATATTGTTAAACATGGTGTTTCTGTATTTATTACTTATTCAAGTTATACATATTGCATATTCATTTGCATAAATGTACAAATATATGTTAGCTTATGTTATTTTAACAAATAATTTTAGTTTATCAGAACCCCATATTACTCCACCAATCAATGATCAAACCATTCAAGTAAATAACAAAGAAGAATATCATCAAATACAAGCTATGACATTAAGTTTGTTCAAAACCTTTTTGTCACAGTCAAGAGGGGCAGAACTAACAACTGTGAGCTGCAAAGAACACGTGGGACAGATGTAGCAGATGTTACAAAAACAAATGGCTGCACACAACCTTGCAGAGGCCATACATCCAACTAATGGAAGATAGTTTAATTAACTTTAATTAACAGATTGCAGAATGGGTACAGTACAGTACAGCTCAATACACACAATTGTTAAGGGGATGCAGACCAGAGAAAGACTTTCGACTTGTTTACATCAGGGTCCCCCATTTTCAATTCGTAATGAAATTGCTATTATGTGTCTGCATGAACACACAACTGTAACTGTACTCAAAAATAACAAAATAAGGGTTGTCTCAGTTCACAACTATATTGGTCAAGTTTTGGGTGGGACTTGTTTGCGTCCCTACAGCTTCTTATTCAATTGAGCAAGATGCTCGGTTATGTCACACAGCCAGTTTGCATCTGACAGTTCAGACAATATTTCTTCAACCCTTTGTTACCTATTCTGCCTGGATCTTTTTTGTATTTTGGGCTGTAAAATTGTCAAAGAATGTCTGAGGAGTAAGTGCTTTTGGCTTTTTTCCTTTGTTACCTCAGATGTTCAACATACATGTATGTGTAAGAATGTGTAATAACTAAGGCTGTCAAAGTTAAAGCTTTATTAACGCATTAACCCACAATTATTTTAACACTGCTATTTTTTAACCCAATATTAATGTAAAAAAAAATTACGTGGTGGGCCGGATTTGGCCCGCGGGCCGTGAGTTTGACACCTATGTTATAGGATAACCGTATGTTATAGTATCGTATAGCTTACGCTCTGCTCTCTTGGAACACAGGAGCTGAGCAGAGCGGAAGCTTGACAGATGTACCCGCTGAGGCCCCCCACAACCATCAGAACCGGGGAGGACCCGAGCCCCCGGACCCCCCTAGAGGGGGACGGGAGGGAATCGGATCTGACTTGTGCGAAGAGGGTTTAGCACATCAAACGCACAGGGTGAGCAGATCGTGGGACTTACCTTCACACAGAAGGACCCGCGACCACTCAGGCGCGCATCCCACATGCCACCAGGGAACGAACGGGAAGCAAAACACCCCCGTCACAGCCCCCAACATCACGGGGCCAAAGGTCAAGAACCCAACCCTGTGGCAAGGCCATAGCAGCGGACCGCGGAGGAGGACCCAGCCCCAGGAACAGCCTGAGGGCCAGGACCCCCCGAAAAAGGGGGGCCCGGTGAGGCCAACGGTGCCGTAGCATCGAGACCCCACCAGACGGTCACTAGTGACACCACCCGCCACATTGCCAGCGTATCGGACAGGGCCCAATCCAAGAGCAGGCCCTTCCCCCCTATGGCACGCCGCCCTGAAGCACTCCACAGAGGCTACACCCCCACAATACTGTGGGGCCAGTCGGCGCACTGGGGAGACAACCCCCAAAGAGGTTGATCCCTCAATCCAGGCAACAGGCCTCAAGAGCATAACTCGACCTGTGCCCGGAGCACTGCGGACTAGACAGGCGCCTAAGGGGTCTACTGTGAAACAGCACCCCGGCGGAAGAGGCGTTCGGTATGCTGTGCACCATGTCACAACCTCTACAAACCCGACCCCTCAGAGAAGTCGAGGTCCAAGAGAAGGCTGACACGATTGGCAGACATCATGAAAGGTGCGGGGGCACACTCGCGGGGAGACGGGGTCAAGCCCGGCCTCAACCCGAGAGTCGACTCTGCTACCAACACACCGGGGAATCAACCACCCCCCTATGTTTAGTTTAACAGGAGGCGGTTGTTCCCTTAACCCCCCAAGAAAAAACTCAGAAACATAACTGCGCGTATACACCGGCTATACAGGCAGTACAGGTGTTTCAGTTTTCAAAGGGGTTAACCCAGGCCAACAGTTCGACGAGAACGAGTTCGGACCTGGGCCCGGCGGACCGGGACGTACACAGGGATGCCAGAGGGGTTCAATAGAAAACCTCCTCGACAGCCCCCTCCCAGCCCTGCCCAGCAGGGGAAGGGAGGGGTGAAAACTAATGGAGAAGGACCAGTCCCCTTAGCACAGTGCAAGGTACAACACAATATGGACCAAGCACACACTGTGAAGGACAACTCGTAGTGACATACCTACCTATGACACACACATCCATAACATCAATCCCCGCGACGCCCGGGCCGACCCGGCATTTTGCCCCCGGAAAAGCACAAAGTCCTTCAAGGTACCAGAACAGCAGATCTGCGCCCCGGCGGACAACGGGTTAACTGACCTGGTCCGGCACGACCAGAACCAGTCCCGTGTCCTAGTCACACGCCATCCCCAGTCCTAAGAGGGGGGTAGGTACGCGTGTCGATCCAAAACATCACAGAGAGCGCCACCAAGACGGTCAGAACGTGAATGCACCGTACCCGGTGGCCCACTCCATGGGCGTGAGACCCCTCCGCCAATGCTTTGATCTACTCCGTCATCTCCTCCCGGCGATGAACGTGAGTCGTCGAGACTAACCTAGTACACTGGCTCTCGGAAGAGATAAAATCTCCTTCCCAGTCGCTTGTATAAAAAAACGCCGTTTCTATGAATGAGCAACCAAGGCGCGCCAGCCCATGACGTGGTTCCACACCGAAAGCACCCAGGGCCAGCGCTATGTACACGTCGAGACCCAAAAAACACATCAATGGTAATTCTAATAAGAAACCAGACAACATTCCCTCCATATGACGCGTCCCATATGACGCGTCCGAGGGGAAAAACCCTGTCAACACCGCTCTGTATAAAAGAAGGAAGACAGGGAACCCCCAGAGAGACCTTCCACGTGAGTAACAATTGAAAAGATATATGTAAACATTGAGCCACATGACCAAAAGCTCAACACATATTCAAATAGAGAGCAGAGCAGAAAACGAACAGTTTCCAACGCACCGCATCACCCAATCTTGACAATGACAGTGGTCCACAATATGGAGCCTGAATGAACTCACGGAAGTCTCATGACCAATAGAAACGCGGCCAGTGACGTATTCTATGGCCGGGGAAATTCCGTGACCCACCTGTCCAAATATGGCGTGGGACCCCCCCCCCTTTCCCCTCCCTGTGACGCGCTGACCCCACAGTGTGACAGGAAGACCGAAGAACAGGAGGTCCAACCCCCTGGCCAATCAGTAAAAAGGGGGGAGGGGTTTATCAGTTCACCCCCCATGACCCCATACCCCGGATACGATGAAAACAACAAGCAGCGCATGATACCAGTTGTCTAGCATGCTACATGAAAAAGAGTATATCCACTAGGATAAGCTTAACAGTTGCACGCCAGCCACAGACGATAAACTCGTTTGTGTAAAAAACTGGGTTTTATACAAGGCTTTAGGCTCATGTGCGAACTCGCCACCCGCATTTTTATACTTTACCAAGTAAAGAAAAAAACAACAGACGTTAAAGAGAGGGTCCAAAGACCTCGGTACAAGCTACATATGTGATTACTTCTGTAGGCTAACACTTAACCTAGTTGTGGACTCGATGCCATGTTTCCCAAACGTAACAGAATACACACAACCCCCTCAGATAAAAAAAGGTAAAGTTCACTCTTACTACTGCAAGAAGAACACCGTCTTTTCATGATGAGAGAAGACAAGTCTCTCAACCGAGTGCTAGCCACAGGCCTTGCTAAGCACACATATATAGCGACCAGAAAACAATTTTCAAAGAAAACTGCCCTACTCCCTAAGCAAACACACAACCCCACAGCTAGGTGAGGGTTATACATCGTATCCCCAATATAGTGAATAAACACACGTTTTGTAACAAAAAACAGTCCCTCACCAGGAGGGACTTTTTATTCAATAACAAAAATCATATGTTGGGGGGGGACAGGGGTAAACAGGGAAAGTCACTAGCGGCGCCTGCCGCGTGCAGAGCGCTGTTTTCCCCCACAGGGAGCAAGCCCGGAGGGACGGTTCTGGGGAGCCTGGTCACGTCGATCCCTACCGTTCCCTCCGGGCATGGGGTGACTGGCTGCAGCGGTCGAAGCACTCCCTCCACTCCTGGCCTTCTTTGCTGAAGGCCCAGCAGCGGCGGCGGTGGTGGCGGAGGCAACGGTCGCGGTCCTCTGCCGGCGTTGCTTCTTCCGGACATCACCGGTGGCATCGGGTCGGGGGAAATGTGGTTGAAGCACGGAGCGCTCCTCCTCCATCTCTCTGCAGGCTGCCGTCATCTGCTGCATGGCCGACCCGAATAATCCAGCATCGGAGAGGGGGGCCGTGACCAGCGGAATCCTCCTCTGTTCCGGCACCCGCGCCTGCTCCAGCCAAAGGTGGCGCTGGATGAGAGTGGCCAGGGAGCGCTCCTTCCCGGCGGCTATCGCCTGCAGCTGGGAAAGGTGCAGGATGGCTCCAGTTGCCTGGGCGTGACGGTATCGCTGATGGTCATCCAATACCGACCCGCCTGCCATCAGCCCCGACATGTAGCGCGCCAGCTGCGTGATGTTGGAGGTCGCAGCCAGGCTCTGAGTCGAGGCGATGTACACCTGGTCACTCCATGTTGCCAACTGCCTAGCCAATTTCCCCTGGGGAACCGGCTTTCTCAACGACTCCCACACCATTTCGGGACAAAGTATGGATGCCATCGGGCTATCAAGCCGAGGCACCCTGTCCTTAAGCCCCTGGACCAAACCCACCACCCGCGTGACGTAAGGCCAACTAGGTGGGAGATTACCTGTCCCTGTGCCACGCAGGCCTCCATTGCTGGGAAGAATGGGCAGACAACGCCCGTCTCTCTCACAGGACGACGTTGCCAGAGATTACCTATCATGTCATCAGGAACAGGTGCCGGCAGTGGCTGCGGCAACGCCACACCATTAGCGGCTGCGGCGGCCGCCATGAGCTCGGGGAACAAGGCAAGCAACTCCCCTTGCATACCTCCCTCCATGTCACTCGCGTCCCTCACGTACGGGAGGCTGCCTCGTGCGCCAACGTCCGACGCGGCAGATAGCTGGGCATCTTGTCTCAGGGTCGGAGGTTCTATCCCAACCCTGGAGTACAAGGGACCCCAAGGAGACGCAGCACTCCCTGCCACTCCCCGAGGGGGAGAGTGATACGTCTCTACTGGGGCTTCGAACAAGAGAGCTCCCGCCCCCTCCATGTAGTCCTCAGTTTCCATCGGAAATGGAGAAGAGGCAAGAGAACTCTCGTCCGGCTCCAGCACAACACTAAAACCAGGCCGTTCACCCCTGCTGCTCGCTGCCTTACAACGAGAGCGAGCCGAGGCGAAGAGTCTGCGATGCAAATACTCTATCGGCCGACTGTCCACCGGCGTGGGAACCAGGGCCGGAATCCGGCCATCTCACAGGAGATGGAGGCTCAACGGCCCCTCTGCGAGGCAAACTCACCACCGGGCGCCGCCCAGGCGCACCTGGCTGCCACGACCGCGGAGCCAGAGACGCCCCATGACGCACGGAGGACGCTGCAATAGTGAAGCACTGGTGGAGGGTAACATTGTGAGCATCTAGAGACCCTCCGACGGTGAAGACATTACCTCTTAGTTTTTTAATTTGCAAGAGAGAAAAAAAACAAAGATACAATGTCAACGTAGCTCCTTTCCAACAACTATTTCGGCACTAAACTTAAAGTGGTGTATACAGGCACTTTACGGTGGTGAAAATAGGGAAGGAGCTGTTGGTGTGGCCATGACCCCGCTTATGTAGAGGAGCGGATGTGGGTGTGGCCAGGCGGATGGATGTGTGCATGTGGAGAAAAATTATTCATTATTAGATTGGATAAAGGGATAGTTCCCAAGAGAGCAGAGCGTAAGCTATACGATACTATAACAGCGGTTATCTGCCTGAATCAGTTATATTTCATATTGGCTATCGCTTTCTGCTTCCGCCAATGGGACGTCCTCTGCGCCTGTTGCGCATCAACTTGAAACTTCCCATCTGCCCGACCACGCCCACCTCCGGCCAGTACAAAACCCATTCCTAATTTTTCAACGAAACGAATTGCTCACAGGCCTTCGGCAGTATTGGAAATATAAAGTTTTAGCTAGTTAGTTAGGTAAGAGCTGTAAGGATATTTCACTGAAGTCCTTTTATCAGGACTTCCCCGGCGTGTTCGGAAAGGGAAGCGCTTGGGGTGCCGCTGCTCGTTATGGAGTTTTTCCTAGCAGACCGGCAATTCCTCATCGACAAACTGCCGGTATGCTATGGCGCGGCCGGTGGAAAGGCTTTTGAGCCAGGGAAAAGACTTGTTTGTCTTCCCTGGCGTGCTCCCCTCCAAATGCCTTTTTACTCCTGCGTAGCGTGATAGGGTTAATTGCAGGCTGGATGGGGCGGAGCGCGTCATCAAGAGAGGCGCGTCAGAGGGAATCCCAGAGCAGTGGGGTTCCCTGGGCCCTGCCCTCGCCAGGTACAGAGAGCATGCGACATGTAGCCAGAAACGGAGATGTCTGCTTATCATGCTTGTTTGTTTATAAAAGTGTAAGACCGCTCTATGAAAGGACCGGCAGTTTTGTGTTAAAACAGGCAGACGGTCATTCGCCCCACATGTCATGTGCGCTCTGACCGGACATTTCTACGTGTAAACATCTGCACTGACGGGACAAGCTGACGCCGCCGCTGGGCGTGTGTCATTTGGACGTGTTTTGTGGAGAGCCGTCCAGAAGAGCTTGGTGCCTTCATCCAAGAAAAAGAGGAGCGTGACCAGCGGCAGGTGTACATCAGAAGCCCCAGGTGTGTGCGTGCTTGTGTAACCTTGAGGTGTGTGCCCTTTTCTCTCTCGGGAGAAATGGACCGCCCTGTCATTTCTGCTGTGTCTTCTTTAGCCTTTACCGGCTTAAGTGCTCTGTTTTTTCTTGTGACCGCTGACCGCACTTCTAAAGGAGTAGCGACGGCCTGGTTTCCCCTTGTGTTATGTCACGACGACAGGGAATTATGGATTTAGACATATATGTATATATATTGTTGAAGTGCCACAGACAACGAGTGACACTTTTAATAATGACATCCTGTTCTCTCTATCACTTGTATGATATAAAGGTTTAAGCATATGTTTATTGTATATCTGTTTTAAATCTAGGCATATGTTACTGTATGTGTCTATATGTGATATGTATTCATATATATATATGTGTATATGTATATATATGCATATACGCTTTGCACGAGTATCTAGGTCTGGGCTGGTATGCACAGTCAGAATACAAGAGACAGAGGCCTCTGTGCTATGGAGCAGGAATGTGCAGGGAGGTGGTGACCTTGACAGTGGGTAAGGAGACAGAGAAAGCCGGGACCCATAGTAGATGGAATTCTAGGTGCTTGCCCAGCACAAAGAAAGAAAAGGAGGAGTTCATCTTTACTGAAAGTGTTATGTGTTATACGTTGATTGGCTAGTAGCATGACATCAGAATGACATCACTGTTTTTAGACCAATAGCGAAGAGGTCTTGATATGATATATAAGTGACTGCTTTAGCTTCGAGAGCTCAGTTTTTCAGATTTTTTAAGCCCGGAAATGTCGAGCGGTGTAATGGGGCATGGCCGGGCAACTTTTGAGTATACCTCCCTAGGAAGTATACTCTTTAGATTTAGATTTTTCCATTCTTAGACTTCAGACAATGCAAAGAGAGTTTTTGCTATGCTAAGAGAGAGATGTTTTTGTTTTATGCTTCTTTTAACTGAGTTGGACATTTCCAATGAGGTCTCTTTTGTAACTTGCTTTTTCTAAATAAAACAGTTTTTTTATAATATCTGTTGAATTCGTGGACTGCTTTCTACCGCAATGGGCCATGACGCTGGCCACGCCCTGATTTCATCTGAGGTGACTATGTTCTGGTATCCTGAAATACAGATTGAATCAATTGCTGGTTAATGCTTTTCAGCTAAAGTTATATATTATATATATATATACTATTGACGGTAGTAATGCTTGGTTTCACTGTTAGTTGTTCGCAAGCGCCGGTAGCCTCTGTGTTGGACGGGCCCCTTCAGATTTGTGGGAAACTGAGAGTCTAAGCCACTGCAGGGCCGGACGATCGGTACCACGGGTTGATAGGCCTGTCAAACTGATGAGGGGTTATGGGGCTTGCAAATGAATGTTAGTACGCTAATATTACACTATTAACAGTAGTAAAACTTATTAAACGGTGAAGTAATATCACCAGACTTTCAAATGAGTAACATTACAGGCCATTCCTCACAAATGAGGATAGTGGCGGTGGTGACGGTGACGTAAGATCATCAAGCTTTCAAATGAGCAGTATTACAGGCCTTTCCTCACAAATGAGGATAGTGGCGGTGATGACGGTGACGTAATATCATCAGGCTTTCAGAGAAGCAGCATTACAGGCATTTCGTAAAATGATGATAATAATGATGGTAATGATGATAATAATATTATTGTTATTATAGGCAATAAGAGTTCTCCCAGACATACATTCGGTTTATTACAAAAAAAAGAAAAGGTTAACAACTCTTCTATGCTTACATTTCATATCAACTGGATATAACTAAACTAGTGACTATGAAGTAAGCTTGACAGAAATAGTAATTGACACGAGAACTTAGTGAGTTTAGCACCTCGCTGGGTGATATCGGGCGGCCAAAGGGTTATATCTCAAGTAAGTGATCTGAGATAGATAAGAGACATCCCATCGGCATTCAACATGGCGTCCCCGAGTTCGGGCTGAGATCGGTATGATAACAGCCAAAATAAAATAAAATAGAAATATTAATAACGGAGAACCCTGAAATGAACAGACTACAAAAGTGAGTTTAAACCTTACTTGAATGTGCTCTTACCAGCACCTAGGGAGCTAAAACCTTCCGCTTTAGAATACACCAGACAAAGGATATTGATCTGTATGGCCCTCAGTGGAAAGCAGTGGCTGATTTAAAGGCATCTGCGTAGTGGGGTCATTGCTGGTGGAGCGGTTGAAGCCGCAAAATTGGATTAAAGAAAACCCTCTCTCTAAAATGTCTGGCAGTTTAGAGAGACATCAGCGCAGCCATACAGGCTGGCATCACCGGCTAACAAGCCAGTGCTAACTGGAAGCTACCTAGCCGGAGTCTACAGAAGCGCCGGCTATCGAGCCAGTGCTAACAGGAGGCTACATAGCCCGAGTCTAAAGGAGCGCCGGCTATCGAGCCAGTGCTAACAGGAGGCTACATAGCCCGAGTCTAAAGGAGCGCGGGCTATCGAGCCAGTACTAACAGGAGGCTACATAGCCCGAGTCTAAAGGAGCGCCGGCTATCGAGCCAGTGCTAACAGGAGGCTACATAGCCCGAGTCTAAAGGAGCGCCGGCTATCAAGCCAGTGCTAACAGGAGGCTACATAGCCCGAGTCTAAAGGAGCGCCGGCTAACGAGCCAGTGCTAACTAGAAGCTAACAGGAGCGCCGGCTAACGAGCCAGTGCTAACTAGAAGCTAACAGGCGCGCCGGCTAACGAGCCAGTGCTAACTAGAAGCTAACAGCCGGCTATCAAGCCAGAGCTAACAGAAGCTAACAGGAGCGCCGGCTATCAAGCCAGAGCTAACAGAAGCTAACAGGAGCGCCGGCTAACGAGCCAGTGCTAACTAGAAGCTAAGAGGAGCGCCGGCTAACGAGCGAATAAGGAGCGAATAGCTCCTAACAGGAGCGAATAGCTGGCTAACTAGCCATTGCGAACAGGAGCGAATAGCTGGCTAACTAGCCATTGCGAACAGGAGCGACTAGCTGGCTAACGAGCCAGTGCTAACTAGAAGCTAACAGGAGGCTACCTAGCCAGAGACTACAGGAGGCTACATAGCCTGAGCTAACAGGAGCGCTGGCTAACAAGCCAGTACTAACTAGAAGCTAACAGGAGCGCCGGCTAACGAGCCAGTGCTAACAAGAAGTGAACTGGCCCTAGCCAGACAAGAGCTAACTAGCTCACCACCGGCTAACAAGCCAGTGCTAACAGGAAGTGAACTGGCCCTAGCCAGACAAGAGCTAACTAGCTCACCACCGGCTAACAAGCCAGTGCTAACAGGAAGTGAACTGGCCCTAGCCAGACAAGAGCTAACTAGCTCACCACCGGCTAACAAGCCAGTGCTAACAGGAAGTGAACTGGCCCTAGCCAGACAAGAGCTAACTAGCTCACAACAGGCTAACAAGCCAGGAGCTAATTGATGGCTAACTAGCCAAAAGTGAATTGATGGCTAACTAGCCAAGAGCTAACTAGCTCACAACAGGCTAACAAAGCCAGAAGCTAATTGATGGCTAACAAAGCCAGGAGCTAATTGATGGCTAACTAGCCAAGAGCTAACTAGCTCACAACAGGCTAACAAAGCCAGGAGCTAATTGATGGCTAACTAGCCAATAGCTAACTAGCTCACAACAGGCTAACTAGCCAAGAGCTAATTGATGACTAACTAGCCAAGAGCTAACTAGCTCACAACAGGCTAACTAGCCAAGAGTGAATTGATGGATAACTAGCCAAGAGCTAACAAGCTCACAACAGGCTAACAAGCCAGTGCTAACAGGAAGTGAACTGGCCCTAGCCAGACAAGAGCTAACTAGCTCACAACAGGCTAACAAGCCAGTGCTAACAGGAAGTGAACTGGCCCTAGCCAGACAAGAGCTAACTAGCTCACAACAGGCTAACAAGCCAGAGCTAATTGATGGCTAACTAGCTCACAACAGGCTAACAAGCCAGAGCTAACGAGAACTCACACAGGTCATGAACGAGCTAGCATACAGAAACCAGACATGTTCTGGTCCCTCGGGAACACCACGGGAAGCAGTGAATCACTCAGAACAGAGGGCCCAAGTTACGTGACCCCTGTCAGGACAAGGGAAGATATATGAGGAGACATCAGATACTCGGCCTCCGAGCTCAGAGAAAGAAGGCTCAGGGGGGTTCACTAGCCTTGAAAGCCCTGAGCTCCACTCCACCTGTGCGAGACACACCCAGGAGGGGGTGGCACAGGAACATGGTCAGGACCCAGGAGTTGGGAATAGAATAGAAACAGGCCGAGCACTGCCTGCTCCCACTTCCATGTATATGGATAAGAGGGCTCCGCCCTCAATGAGAGTTCCCTCTGGACACGAAATGGGGGGATTTACACCCAAAGAACTCCCTAAACCTGGCACAGGAGAGAAACCTTACTGCTGTGGCCAGTGTGAGAAGAGCTTCATGAGAAGGACTCACCTTAAACGTCACCACATGGTACACACAGGAGAGAAACATTACTGCTGTGACCAGTGTGGAAGGAGCTTCAAGACGAAGGCAGAACTTAAACAACACCACATGGTACACACAGAAGAGAAACCTTACTGCTGTGACCAGTGTGGGAAGAGTTTCAAGAGAGGGGCAAAACTTAAAACCCATAACATGGTACACACTGGAGAGAAACCGTACTGCTGTGCCCAGTGTGGGAAGACCTTCACGGCAAAGTCAGAACTTAAAATACATTACATGATACACACAGGAGAGAAACCTTACTGCTGTGACCAGTGTGGAAAGAGCTTCAAGACGAAGGCAGAACTTAAACAACACCACTTGGTACACACAGAAGAGAAACCTTACTGCTGTGACCAGTGTGGGAAGAGCTTCAAGAGAGGGGCAAAACTTAAAACACATCATATGATACACACAGGAGAGAAACCTTGCTGCTGTGACACGTGTGACAAGAGCTTCAAGACGAAGGCAGAACTTAAACAACACCACATGGTACACACAGAAGATAAACCTTACTGCTGTGACCAATGTGGGAAGAGCTTCAAGAGAAAGACATACCTTAACCGACACCACATGATACACACAGGAGAGAGACCCTACTGCTGTGACTTGTGTGGGAAGAGCTTCAAGAGAAGGGCAGAACTTAACCGACACCACATGATACACACAGGAGAGAAACCTTACTACTGTGACCAGTGTTACATGAGCTTCAGGAGAGAGGAAGAGCTTAAAAAACACAGATGGCGGAAACAGCCATGCGAGGTGCCACCCTGCTTAACGGGAGCAGTCAGGGGTTATGTGTCTCGCTCAAGAACACTTCGACACACTACCTGGGACGAGCTGGAATCGAAGCGGAATGATCCCATTCTCTTTGGCCCGGAGGAGGAGGATGGCGACATTCAGATCGGGGATCAGAACCCGAGGCCACAGATGACACCTTTTGGTGAAACTGAGTCTGAGCCTGAACATGATGGGGAGCTAAATACCTCTGAAACTGAACACAGTTCTGATTACTCAACATCTTGAGTAATAGCTCAAGAGAAGCTAGCACAAGGAGACGCTAGCTCGCATGTTGAGACCTCTCAAAAGACTGGAGATCCCTGAAAGGGCCTCAAATGGCCCAAATGATGGAAATAGAACTAAGGACCCCCGGTCCAGATCCAGGGGAAAACATGGGGGAGAAACTAACCCCAGAGCAGCAAGCAGAGATGAGGGCAAAAAGGAAGGAATTCGAGCAAGTGCAAACTGCACTTGACATTCAGCTCATCTGTCAAGAGGAATAATATATAGTGTTATTGTCATTTAGGAAGAAAAATGACATAGAATACTACATTCATTTTGTATACATTTTAAGTATACTGTGTAAAGATGTCTGTCTTTTCTCTAAACCAGAGTAAAGAGGACGAAAAATTTGTAATCTATTTCATTCAAGGCAAAGGGGATTTCCTGACAGCAACCATCTGGTAGGTTAGCACCCGTACCAACCATATCAGCTGAATGAGATGTACACTCACCAGCGCCTATGGATAAAAATTGAGACTCTGCAAACTCTCATCAAGCTTAGCACCTTGACGCGGGGGGACAGAGCGAGCATCAGGGTCTCTATATCCGACGGGCCTATCAGATTTGTGGGGACTTGGAAGCTTCAGCATACAGGACGCTGTGGTGCTTAGGCGGCCAAGTGAGTTAAAACCTTACTCAAGATTGGTCTTATCAGCAAGCAAACCTCTCCAACCAAGACTCCTCCTAAGTGCTCGAGATCTGGAACAATGAGTGACGTAGAGGTCTGCAAAGCGCAGCAGACAGCCTAAGAGGTAAAAAATCTATCAGGAACAAGAGAGGGTTGATAAGAAACCACTTGAAGTGGCGTTTACTCGCGACTAACAGGTCTAGGGAGCCCTAAAGTCACTTGAACTTGAAGTAACTAAATGCTTACTTAAAGTCAGAACTTAAGTAGAAAACTCTACAAGTCCATAGCTGGCTAACTAGCCATTGCTAACAGGAGCGAATAGCTGGCTAACTAGCCATTGCGAACAGGAGCGACTAGCTGTCTAACTAGCCATTGCTAACAGGAGCGAATAGCTGGCTAACTAGCCATT
This sequence comes from Notolepis coatsorum, assembly GCF_963971535.1. Taxonomy (NCBI): domain Eukaryota; kingdom Metazoa; phylum Chordata; class Actinopteri; order Aulopiformes; family Paralepididae; genus Notolepis; species Notolepis coatsorum. Next base: position 18,572,061 of record NC_140166.1, on the reverse strand, counting down.
GCGAACAGGAGCGACTAGCTGGCTAACTAGCCATTGCTAACAAGAGCGAATAGCTGGCTAACTAGCCATTGCGAACAGGAGCGACAACTGGCTAACTAGCCATTGCGAACAGGAGTGACTAGCTGGCTAACTAGCCATTGCTAACAGGAGCGAATAGCTGGCTAACTAGCCATTGCGAACAGGAGCGACTAACTGGCTAACTAGCCATTGCTAACAGGAGCGAATAGCTGGCTAACTAGCCATTGCGAACAGGAGCGAATAGCTGGCTAACTAGCCATTGCGAACAGGAGCGACAACTGGCTAACTAGCCATTGCGAACAGGAGTGACTAGCTGGCTAACTAGCCATTGCTAACAGGAGCGAATAGCTGGCTAACTAGCCATTGCGAACAGGAGCGACTAGCTGGCTAACTAGCCATTGCTAACAGGAGCGAATAGCTGGCTAACTAGCCATTGCGAACAGGAGCGACTAGCTGGCTAACTAGCCATTGCTAACAGGAGCGAATAGCTGGCTAACTAGCCATTGCGAACAGGAGCGACTAGCTGGCTAACTAGCCATTGCTAACAGGAGCGAATAGCTGGCTAACTAGCCATTGCGAACAGGAGCGAATAGCTGGCTAACTAGCCATTGCGAACAGGAGCGACTAGCTGGCTAACTAGCCATTGCGAACAGGAGTGACTAGCTGGCTAACTAGCCATTGCTAACAGGAGCAAATAGCTGGCTAACTAGCCATTGCGAACAGGAGCGAATAGCTGGCTAACTAGCCATTGCGAACAGGAGCGACTAGCTGGCTAACTAGCCATTGCTAACAGGAGCGAATAGCTGGCTAACTAGCCATTGCGAACAGGAGCTAATAGCAGGATAACTAGCCAGAAGCTAGCAGGAGCATAAGTCCTGCTACTGTGACGGAAGTGGAACCAGCGTAATCATACAGGCTGGTGTTATCGGCAGGAGCCGAGTCTATAAGAGGCTACATTACTATTATTATTATTACTACTATTATTATTATTATTATTACATAGCCTGAGTCTACAAGAGGCTACATAGCGTGAGTCTACAAGAGGCTACATAGCCTGAGTCTACAAGAGGCTACCTAGCCTGAGTCTACAAGCAGGCTAACTAGCCAGAGCTAACATCAGGCTAACTAGCCAGAGCTAACACCAGACATAACAGTCTGGACCGAGACAAGGAGGTACAGTCCTCACAAAAGAACTGGGACAAACTGGTGTCCCGTATGAAGGAATCTAGGTCAAGATCTAGGGAGAGAGTTCGGTACCCAAGGGACGAACCTCCTAGACCTCGGAACAAGAGAGCTAAACCGGCCAAACTGAGACCTATCAGCAAGGGACCTTCTCTGAAAGCTCTCCTGGAACTCAGAATTGGAGGACGTCTCCGACGAAGGTGAAGGAGAATGGGCAGGCGATGAAACAGGGGATATTATGCCCGCATATCCTGTGACATGGAGACAGAGAAACATCGGCCTGGACCCAAGTTACAGGGCGACGAGAGCCCTGAATGGACCTGAAAGAGAGAAAAGAAATTAGTCCTCTGTGGACTATATCTGTGATGTCCTGCGTGGCCTACGGACAGGGTCACACGACCAGGCCAACCACACTTCAATAGAGGACTGCTGCTACAATTCTCTGGGACCCGTGGGGTCGCCCGAGAAGTGACAATTCGACCTACCTCAAACTACGGGAGAGATCCAAGAGATCAGAGGGGGTGACCATAAGAACCATGACATTGTGTTCTTCAGACGACGACAACTGGGTGCATTGGCCGGGAACAACAGATGCAAGTCTTCCCGCCGGCTACCAGGGTAACAGGGAACCAAGATGACAGAGGGGGTGTGGAGAGTCACAGCCACGTGACCCCGCAATCGCCATCTCGTCCCCCAGTACAGACGCTATTAAGAAAGTTATAAAATGACCGACCAGGATGACAGAGGCGGTGTTGAAGTGCCACAGACAACGAGTGACACTTTTAATAATGACATCCTGTTCTCTCTATCACTTGTATGATATAAAGGTTTAAGCATATGTTTATTGTATATCTGTTTTAAATCTAGGCATATGTTACTGTATGTGTCTATATGTGATATGTATTCATATATATATATGTGTATATGTATATATATGCATATACGCTTTGCACGAGTATCTAGGTCTGGGCTGGTATGCACAGTCGGAATACAAGAGACAGAGGCCTCTGTGCTATGGAGCAGGAATGTGCAGGGAGATGGTGACCTTGACAGTGGTAAGGAGACAGAGAAAGCCGGACCCGTAGCAGATGGAATTCTAGGTGCTTTCCCAGCACAAAGAAAGAAAAGGAGGAGTTCATCTTTACTGAAAGTGTTATGTGTTATACGTTGATTGGCTAGTAGAATGACATCGCTGTGACATCACTGTTTTTTGACCAATAGCAAAGAGGTCTTGATATGATATATAAGTGACTGCTTCAGCTTCGAGAGCTCAGACACCAGGCGTATAGGCTATGCTATACTAGAGAAGAGATGTTGTTTTGTTTTATAATTCTTTTAACTGAGTTGGACATTTCCAATGAGGTCTCTTTTGTAACTTGCTTTTTTTCTAATTAAAAATACTTTTTTATAAATATCTATTGAGTTCGTGGACTGCTTTCTACCGCAATGGGCCACGACGCTGGCCGCGCCCTGCTTTCATCTGAGGTGACTATGTTCCGGTAGCATGAAATACAGATTGAATCAATTGCTGGTTAATGCTTTTCAGCTAAAGATATATAAAGGATATATATATACATATGGCAATGTTTGTTGTTTGCTGGTTCCGGTATCTCTGTGTTTGACGGGCTCTGTCAAGTTTGTAGGAAATTGATGATCTAGTCACTGCAGGACCGGATGATCGGTACCACGGACGGATGGGCCTGTCGAGTTGATAAGGGGTACTGGCATGCAAATAATGATTAATTGTTAGTACGCTAATATTACACTATTGGCAGTAGTAAAACTTATTAAACGGTGAAGTAATATCACCAGACTTTCAAATAAGCAGTATTACAGGCCTTTCCTCACAAATGAGGATAGTGGCGGTGATGACGGTGACGTAATATCATCAGGCTTTCAGAGAAGCAGCATTACAGGCATTTCGTAAAATGATGATAATAATGATGGTAATGATAATAATAATATTATTGTTATTATAGGCAATAAGAGTTCTCCCAGACATACATTCGGTTTATTACAAACAAAGAAGAGGTTAACAACTCTTCTATGCTTACATTTCATATCAACTGGATATAACTAACTAGTGACTATGAAGTAAGCTTGATAGAAATAGTAATTGACCCGAGAACTTAGTGAGTTTAGCACCTCGCTGGGGGATATCGGGCGGCCAAAGGGTTATATCTCAAGTAAGTGATTCTGAGATAGATAGAGACATCCCATCGGCACTCATCATATATATATATATATATGGTATATTGTAAATGGGGTACACTGGGGTAAATAAGACTATAATGTCTTTTCCCTGGTCTGCATCCCCCTAACAATTGTGTGTATTGAGGCGTACTGCATAGTACCCATTCTGCAATCTGTTAATATGATTTTCAATCAATATATTTCATGCTGGCTCGCACCCTGCATCACCTGTTTGAACAATGTGAAGCGCCGCAGAGCTGTGTCCACACTTCCCACTCGTGTTATGTCATGACGACAGGGAATTATGGATTTAGACGTATATCTATATTTATTAGGGCTGTCAGTTTATCGCGTTAATTAGATTAATTAATTACACAGCAAATTATCGCGTTATGAAAATTAACTCAAAATTAATTACAAAAAAAAAAGTTTTTTTTTATATATATATTTTTTTTATATAATTTTTTTTGTATCTCATTCATTCCATAAGAATGTAGAATACACATTTACAGAATTTTTTTTAATATGGTCCATTTGCATGTTCTTGGTATCTGATTCTAGGGACATCTATGAATCTCAGGGAATGTATTCCCAGTGTCAGAAATACTGTGGGCTAGATCCACAAAAAATGGTTTGCACTGAGCAAGTTGCACCCTTACTTACAATTCATTATGAATTGAAAATGGGGGACCCTGATGTAAACAAGACGAAAGTCTTTCTCTGGTCTGCATCCCCTTAACAATTGTGTGTATTGAGCCGTACTGTATTGTACCCATTCTGCAATCTGTTAATAACATTTTTATTCAATCAATCAATCTGCACGGTGATTGATTGAATGAAAATTTTATTTTTAGTCAATTGTAATGAACCAAATGAGAATATCAATACATTTTTTTGTATCTTTGACTGTGAATAACACCATGCTCAAATTGACCAGACCCGAAAAATCTAAGCAAATTAATAGATGGAAGATGATTAAACGGAAGGTTTTGTAGATACAGTACTGAATTCTGCCATCTGGACAAATGCCATTTGAAATATGATTATAGAATATAGAATATCAGGCATAAAATGGTTATGCGATTAAAATGCGATTAATTAGATTAATTAATTACAAATCCTGTAATTAATTAGATTAATTTTTTTAATCGCCTGACAGCACTAATATTTATATATATATGTATATGGTATATCGTAAATGGGGTACACTGGGGTAAATAAGACTATAATGTCTTTCCCTGGTCTGCATCCCCCTAACAATTGTGTGTATTGAGGCATACTGCATTGTACCCATTCTGCAATCTGTTGATACGATTTTCAATCAATATATTTCATGCTGGCTCACGCCTTGTATCACCTGTTTTGATCAAGGTGAAGCGCCGCGGGGCCATGCAGTGTGTCCACACTCCCCACTTGTGTTATGTCACGACGGGGAATTATGGATTTAGACATATATGTATATGGTATATTGTAAATATGATTTTCAATCAATATATCATGCTGGCTCGCGCCTTGTATCACCTGTTTTGAACAAGGTGAAGCGCCACAGAGCCATGCAGTGTGTCAACATTTCCCACTCGTGTTATGTCACGACAACAGGGAATTATGGATTTAGGCATATATATATATATATATATATATATATATATATATATATATATATATATATATATATATATATATATATATATATATATATATATGGTAGATTGAAAACGATTTACCATGTCTGATGTGGTGCCAGACAATCGGTGCACCACGATTACCTTTTCTCCTAGGGGTTGAAAAGCTAGGTGGTAGGCATTTTTGCATGTCTTTCTATCAACAGGGTTTTTAACTGACTGTTGTATGGTAGGTTTGTCCAGTGACCCCCCACCGTCCTATTATTATTGTAATATGATTTGAACCTGCTGCCTCCTGGCGTTTAGCCCGGAGAACTGCGAGCGGTGCCTATAGTTCCATCTTTTCTATTGAAGACTTGGAACTGGCGTTACACGTTGCGGGAGTCCTTGAACCTAATCATGTGTGTTGTGATATGACGTTTTTAGTCATCTCCCCTATGGGCATATGCCTGATATGTTGCCCGACAGCGGGACACCATGTTACCTCTCCTGTGGGGAGGTAAAATGGTGGCATGTCTTATGCCTTTTTCATCAGTGGGTCTTTTTTCAAAGAAAGTGACTGTGTCTGATGTGCTAAATTCAGCCCGGAGGCATGTGGGCGGTGCTTTGTCCTATTTTTTCAAATTGGAAAAATTGGACCGGCGTTATACCTAGGGGGGGTCCTTACAATCTATTCATATGTTGTGATATGACATTCAGTCTTCTCCCTCGGGAGAAGGCCTGATGTGATGAGCCAAGCGGGATGCCGCGTTGCCACTCCTGCTGGGATGGTAGGTGGTGACATTTTGTATGTCTCTCGGCTCAGCAGGTTTTTAATCTACTGAGTCTGTTTGTACATGTTGTGATATGATACTGTCTGGAGAGAGAAAACTCTCCAAGGGAGTGTTCTCTTTCAAGCGAGGCAGAGCCTGGCATTGAACATGGTAGCAAGTGTAGCTCAGGTTTCACTTGTATGTTAAACGGGGGAGGGACGTCGCTACGTTCCTCACATAGTGACGTGTACGTGGAAGTCCCGCCCAGGCAGGATGGCCTGTCACCGTGTTCGGCGCCTGGGCTGTATTTACATATCTGTATTTGCTAGGGATCTTCGATATTGGCTTTTTTACCGATATACCAATATTGTCCAACTCTTAATTTCTGATACCGATATCAACCGATATCAACCGATACCGATATGTGCAGGGTTTCCCCCCCCAAAACACAACATTATGCATACTTTTCACAATAAATAAAATTACAATTTGTTCTTACTTGCTTGCCTGTGTAAATAAAGGTTAAATAAATGTAAAAAAAGAGGGCCCAAGTTACGTGGCCCCTGTCAGGACAAGGGAAGATATATGAGGAGACACCAGATACTCGGCCTCCGAGCTCGGAGAAAGAAGGCTCAGGGGGGTTCACTAGCCTTGAAAGCCCTGAGCTCCACTCCACCTGTGCGAGACACACCCAGGAGGGGGTGGCACAGGAACATGGTCAGGACCCAGGAGTTGGGAATAGAATAGAAACAGGCCGAGCACTGCCTGCTCCCACTTCCATGTATGTTGCATGCGCACTTCCCCGGTTTGAGTTTTTTACTCAAGGCTCTTTTTCGTCTCGCGCTGTTACTGGCTCTGCTATGATAAAGCAGGTGCCGCAGCTGCGACGGCCAGGCAAAATCGGTTTAATTCTGAAAGTAGTTAAATTTTCCGGTCCCAGTAATGGGAACTAGTTGGGGGTCTGGGGGGGGGTTCAGGCCCATGCCACGCATGTCTCCCGATCGGTTGATTTTAAGAGGAGACATGGTGAAGGTTCCCATCCTCGGTGTGGGCTGCTAGACAGCCCCCCCTCCTGCTGAAAAGGGGGATGACGTCTGCCCATGCTGTGGCTTTGCTCGTCGTCCGAATATGGGGAGGAAGAACGCACAGTGGTACTGTGCTATGTTTTTCCCCCCGACTCATGTATGGCGAGTAGAGTTTTCAGACTGAGTTCCACATCTCTGATCGTTCTTAACAGTTGTGTGTATTGTATTGTGTGTGTGGTACCCGTTCTCCAATCTGTTAAGTTAAGAATGGAAAAGTAATTTTCGATTGGTTAGTCGATCATTGATGTGGGAACTCGGCCACTGGGTTGTGTCACATCTCACGTGGCGGACTTCGCAGACTCCCCTTGAACGTGGGGTGCCGGGCCAATACGGTGGGGGGTAGTGGGCCTATTTCTGCCCCCTAGACTAGAGCCTAACGTGTTGGTAGTTGGAAGTCAGTGCTTCCGGGTTCCGGGTGTTTGTCAACACTGCCGTTGGGAACCGGGCACGCCCCCGGATCTGTCAGAATGGCATGAAATGGCGTTTTCTATGCGTACAGATGGGGAAGAGTTTTTTTTTTTAAATGGGTTTCCCTCTTCCAGGCAGACAGTCGAGCTTTGCTCTTACTAAGGTATTGGTCAGCCTGTAGATCCCTGTCCCACTACGCATGGTCGGAGTCCTGCCCTCCGCTCCTCGTTAGGATGGGCGAGGGGGCCGGGACCCAACCCCGTATTTTTCTGATGGTCGTGAAGGGGACCTCAGGGGGTGCATCTGTCAGGGCTACGCATCCTGCTTCGCCGTTGTCCCATAGGCGGAAGCAGAAAGCGACAGCCAATATGAAATATAATGAAGGTTATCCGATAACCCTAGTTATATGATATTGGTGTAGCTTTCTGCTTTATAAGTAAAAAGATAAGAGCCCTGAGGATCCTTGGCTGCGTTTCGTTGAAATTCAGACTCGGAAGGGGGAGTTGATCACCACACCTGGGCTTTGTACTGGCCGGAGGTGGGCGTGGGCGGTGAAGGATGTCTAGGTTTTTCAATGTGTATATAATGTATATATATCGGTGGGTGACAGCATTTACTCAGACGGATCTATAGATCTTAAAATTAGCTGGCAGTCAGAGAGTGTCTGTCTTCAGTCGGACTGCAGATGAGGGCCTGTTATCAGCTGAGCTCTCAAGCCCAAAGATAACCAGCCACGGTCATTGTCTGCAGTAGCGCTGGCGACACATAGCAGTGTAACCACAGAGGGGGGATAATATCAACATTGCCGTTGCTATAGTGATCTGGGGCAAATAGCTGTTGTCAAAGACAGCGCGTCACATAGTAACGAGGAGAGGGGGCAGGTCTGTTGTTAGGGGGAAGAAGGTATGGTGTGAGTTTTGTTCCGGGTAAGGTTAGATTCAGATACGACACACACAGGAGAAGAAGCATTGATCAGAGACTTTGAAACGGCTCCCTCCTCCCCTCGCGGGGGGGGGGCAGCAATGGAGTGCCACATCACCGCTGACAGGGAATGGTTGGCTGTGACAAGGCCCAGAACCATCGGACTAATGACAGGAGACGGAGAGAAGAATTAATTAAGACTGTTCAAGGACAATACAGAACGGGGTTACATCTTGTACGAGGCTATGTTTATAAGAATAAACATGAGGATCTAAGGAAAGAGATCAAGTTGCAGTGTCGTTTCTTATTATTACTATGGATGTACTATCAGGGGTTGCAAGAAAACACAACGCACAATAGAGAGAGTCACGAAGGAGAGGATGAGATGAGATTGGCTGAAAGCCAGAATCCAACTCGGGCAGATGGGAAGGTGCATGTGAGAAGTTTCAAGTTGATGCGCAACAGGCGCAGAGGACGTCCCATAGGCGGAAGCAGAAAGCTACGCCAATATCATATAACTAGGGTTATCGGATAACCTTCGTTCTATGTAGGGACTTCCGTAGTAGACAACTGTGTGGTGTTTACCTCCTGTATGATTATATCCCTGAATTATAGCCCACCGGCAGATGTGAATGCAAATAACTCAAGATGGATTTTCATACAATTTGTGGTGCACATTCATGAAGGAAGAACCATATTAATTTGTGTGTGTGTTGTGACTTACCAACTCCATGTTTCTCTACCAGTCTGACCAGCAGCTCTTTCTCCGCCTTGGTAAATGATCCTGTCTTTGTACCTGACTTTAGAGAGACAGACAAACGGATTGATCAGAAGCACAGCCTCATGTTAAACCAGTTCAGAGATACATGAGCTCTACTTGTGTGTCAGCAACCTACCTTTGGTCGATTGATCTGTTTCCATGCCGCGAGACACTGGGAGTCGATACGATGTGGGAATTCTGCAGAAATCCTCGACCACCTGCCTGGAATACACAACTATTACTATCTGCCTGGAATACACAACTATTATTATTATTATTATTATTATTATTATTATTATTATTATTATTATTATTATTATTATTATTATTATTATTATTATTATTATTATTATTATTATTATTATTATTATTATTATTATTATTATTATTATTATTATTATTATTATTATCTGCCTTGAATACACAACTTTATTATTAGTAGTAGTATTATATTATCTGCCTGGAATACACAAACATTATTATTATTATAACTATTATCTGCCTGGAATACACAACTACTACTATTATTATTATTATCTGCCTGGAATACACAACTATCATTATTATTATTATTAATTATTATAATAATAATAATAATAATTATTATTATTATTATTATTATTATTATTATTATTATTATTATTATTATTATTATTATTATTATTATTATTATTATTATTATTATTATTATTATTATTATTATTATTATTATTATTATTATTATTATTATTATTATTATTATTATTATTATTATTATTATTATTATCATCATTATTATTATACTATCTGCCTGGAATACACAACTATTATTATTATTTGTATTATTATTACATTTTTATCTAATTTCTATTATTGTATTATTATTATTAACACAACTAATATTATAATTATTACCTACCTCGTATACTGGCGCTGCTCTGATGGCTGCCTTTCTGATCGCTCCGACGAGACTGTGCTTTATTTTGTTAATTTTTATAGTATTAGGAGTTTTATTTGCACCAACTGTTGGTGCATTATATGTGTATGACCGTCAGTCAATCATTGACATTGGATTAAGAAAAACTTACCGTTTGGATTGCTCTCTGGATCGGATCGCTGAACAGCAGAAATGGCCCGCCGAGATCCTTTGTTATGCCGGCCATGGCCAAGACCAGAAACCGCCGCGAAGACGAGGAAAGAGAGCCGGGGTCCGGAACAGACTGAGGTCCAAACGACACAGAACCACATTGCCCAGCATATTGTTGGCCAATGTGCAATCGATAGGAAACAAATTGGACGACATCAGAGCAAGGATCCAATTCCAGAGGGACATTCGGGATTGTAACGTCCTCTGTTTCACAGAAACTTGGCTGAGTCCAGATGTCCCGAATCACGCAATAGAACCGGCAGACCACTTCTTCGTTCTCCGCAAAGACCGGACGGCAGAAGAGTCACTAAAGACGAGAGGAGGCGGCATTGCCTTCATGATAAACAAGGAGTGGTGCGATTTAGGCAACACAAAGGAACTGTCTAACCACTGCTCCCCAGACCTGGAGTTTATCACGATAAAATGTCGACCCTTCTTCCTCCCAAGAGAGTTAACGTCCATCATCCTCATCGGAGTGTACATTCCACCACACGCGAACACTGGGGTCGCACTTTCAAAACTTCACGACGAGGTAAACAAACTCCAGGCAGCTAATGTTGACGCTGCCATTTTGGTCTTGGGGGATTTCAACAGCGCGCGTCTTAAAAAGGTGCTGCCGAATTTCTATCAGCATGTGACCTGTCCCACCAGAGGCGAGAACATATTAGACCATGTATACTCGCAATTTAAGAATGGGTACAAGTCACAGGCTCTTAGTCCATTCGGTAAAAGCGATCACGCCGCCATTTTCCTTTTGCCAAAGTACAAACAGAGTCTCAAGCGAACGCCGGTGGTCTCGCGAGAGGTTAAGCGTTGGGCCGTGACGTCAGTGGAGTCACTCCAAGCAGTGCTGGGAAGCACAGAATGGAGTGTATTCCGTGATAACACAGCCAATATTAACGAATACACCGAAACGGTGATTGACTATGTCTGTACTCAGGTAGAAGTAATAATCCCCTCCACCAAAATGAATATCTACCCAAATCAAAAGCCCTGGGTAGACAAATCCGTCCGTGAGGCTCTGAAAGTGCGCACATCAGCATACAACACCGGGCTGGTGACAGGCAACATGGAAGAACACAAGATGGCAAGATACAACGTCAGGAGAGCAGTAATAGAGGCAAAACGGCGTTACAGGGATAAAGTTGAACTTCAGTTTGAACAGGCTGACTCTAGAGGCATGTGGCAGGGCCTCAGAACAATGACAGACTACAAAGGAACCCCCCTCAAACTGAACAGTGACATCTCCTTAGCAAATGATCTCAACTCCTTCTATGCGAGGTTTGAGGCTGTGAATAACAACACCAGCCTACAACCAACGGCAATGGGGGGGGGGGGGGGGGTCTGCTGATGGAGACTCAGTGTTCAGGGTAACAGAGCATGAGGTGAGACGGATCTTTAAAAAAGTGGATATCAGGAAGGCAGCAGGACCGGACGGCATCCCCGGCCGCGTCCTAAAAGTCTGTGCCGACCAACTGGCCCCGGTATTCACTGACATCTTCAACCTGTCCTTGGAACAGGCCGTCATCCCCACCTGTCTGAAGAAGTCCACCATCATCCCTGTACCCAAAAAATCTACGCCCGCTTGCCTCAACGACTACCGCCCTGTAGCCCTCACCTCCATAGCCATGAAGTGCTTTGAGAAGCTAGTGAAGGGCTACATCTGTTCCTCCCTCCCCATCAACCTGGACCCTCTGCAATTTGCATATCGCCCCAACAGGTCCACGGAGGACGCCATAGCCCATGTGCTGCACACAGCAGCATCACATCTGGACAAGAGGCAGGGGAACTATGTGAGAATGCTGTTCATCGACTACAGCTCAGCATTCAATACCATAGTCCCCTCCAAACTCATAGCCAAGCTCAGGGACCTGGGCTTGAACTATGACCTGTGCCAGTGGGTCCTGGACTTCCTGACGGGCAGACCCCAGGTGGTAAGAGCCGGCAACTGCACCTCCTCATCCATCATGCTCAACATAGGGGCCCCCCAGGGCTGTGTTCTGAGCCCCCTCCTCTACTCCCTGTACACACATGACTGCGTAGCACAGCGGAACAACAACACCATCATCAAATTTGCTGATGACACAGTAGTGGTGGGCCTGATCTCTGCCAACGACGAAAGGGCCTACCTGAAAGAGGTAGAGAACCTGTCACAGTGGTGTCAGGAGAACTGCCTCTCCCTGAACGTCAGCAAAACAAAAGAGATGATTGTGGACTTCAGGAGGTCGGGGGTCAAGGACTACAGCCCCCTCAGCATCGACGGGGCACCGGTTGAGAGAGTGAACAGTTTCAAGTACCTCGGAGCCCACATATCCGAGGACTTGACATGGACCACACACATTGACAGTGTTGTGAAGAAGGCACGACAACGCCTCTACTTCCTCAGGCGCCTAAGGAAGTTCCAAGTCAGTCAGAAGATCCTTAGGAACTTCTACTCATGTACAATAGAGAGCATCCTGACCGGCAACATCACCTCCTGGTTTGGGAATAGCACTGCACAAGACCGTAGCAGACTACAAAGAGTGACACGTTCAGCCGAACGCACAATTAGAGGGGGGCTTCCCACCCTCCAGAACATTTACAACAAGCGGTGCAAGGGGAAGGCTAAGAGAATTATTAAGGACTCGAGCCACCCGAACAACTGCCTCTTTGAACTGCTGCCGTCAGGCAAGCGATACCGGAGTCTTAAGGCGAGCACAGAAAGACTCAGAAGGAGCTTCTATCCCCAGGCCATCAGGCTGCTAAACGAACAAAATATTGGTAAACGAACAATAATCACTACGTAACAACCATCAAATGCACACAGCACACACACCCACACGCACACACTCACTCAAACAAACAACACACTGCAGCACCCACTCTCCACACTTTAGATCACACAAACACACTTACACTTTATATTTATTGATAAAGGATTTGCACTACAACTCGTACACCTACTGTGAATTGTACCTAAACTGCACCTCGTCCATTTATGCCTTGCACTATATAGTATTGTATATTAGTACACTGCACAGTATTGTATATTGTATGGTAACTACGTCTACGAACATTGTACATATGTCTAAACTGAACACTGTGACCTCTTTTTTTACTTCTAATTTTTACTATGTTTTTATTTCATACTTATCTTGGCATGCACAGTCTCTGGAGCGCAACAGTAAGAAGCATTTTGTACAAAAGTATTCTGTACTTCTGTATGACCACTATTAAAGAAACTTGAAACTTGAAACTTGCCTGGAATACACAACTATTATTATTATACGTATTTTTGTATTATTATAATAATAATAATAATTATTATTATTATACTTATTATCATATTATCTGCCTGAAATACACAACTATTATTATTATTATAACTTATCTACCTGGAATACACAACTATAATTATTATTCATATTATTATAATTATTATCTGCCTGGAATACACAACAATTATGCTAATTGTTATTATTATCATTATAACTACCTGGAATACACAACTAGCATTATTATTATTATCATTATATTACCTGCCTGGAATACACAATTATTATTATTATTAGTATATCTGCCTGGAATACACAACTATTATTAGTATTATTATAACTATTACCTGCCTGGAATATACTATTATTATTAGTATTATCTGCCTGGAATACACAACTATTGGTTGTGTATTCTTTTATGGTCATTTTTGTACATAAAACTATGAAACGTTTGTAACCTTTGCTAAATGATATACTGAATTATGTTTCTTTTTTGTATTTTTCTTTTTGTAAATAATGTAATGTAAAAAGGGTAGGCAATTATAAGCCTCGGCTTCAGCCTACACCTTTTCGGTCATTTTTATTTTCTTTTGTTTTTTTAAATGTTCTACTATGCATTGTAAAAGAAGACGGAAATAAAATCATTCATTCATTCATTCATTCATTCATTCATTCATTCATTCATTCATTCATTCATTTATAACTATTACCTGCCTGGAATACACAATTATTATTATTATTATTAGTAGTATATTATCTACCTGGAATACACAACTATTATTATTATTATAACTATTACCTGCCTGGAATACACAATTATTATTAGTAGTACATTATCTTCCTGGAATACACAATTATTATTATTAGGATTTCAAGCAGTGCAGAAACCCTGTTGTTTTCGTGTGCATTTATAATATTTTTTGTATTAATCTCATTCAGAAATGCTTTTGCAAATTCCTGTGAGATGATCTGCCTAAAATACACAACTATTATTATAACTATTATCTGCCTGGAATACAAAATAATAATTAGGGGTCCAACCAGCAAATGGTCTGAAGGACCAACACCTTGACGTCCACATTGATGAGGAATAGTGGTCTGAAGGACCAACACCTTGACGTCCACATTGAGGAGGAATAATGGTCTGAAGGACCAACACAACATTGAGCTTCTATCCCCAGGGCCCAGGAGTTCAAAACTTGTAATCCCTATTTATTGATTGATTGCTTGATTGAACATTTTAATTAACAGATTGCAGAATGGGTACAGTACAGTACAGCTCAATACACACAATTGTTAAGGGGATGCAGACCAGAGAAAGACTTTTGTCTTGTTTACATCAGGGTCCCCCATTTTCAATTCATAATACGTTGAAATGAATGAATCCAAATCTGATCCGTTCAGATCAGGCCATGTGAGCGGAGCAGGCGGTTTTGACGTGAGCGACGGAGTGGGTTTTAAAATGGGGCGGCGCGACGTCCGGAGCGAGAGTTCTCCTCCGCTCCAATCCACTCCGGGCCGCTCACAGTGGTTTAACACTGATGTAATATACATGTAGTACAATGCCAAAGCAACAGGTGGCGATGTACAAACATGAAGGCCATTTTCAACCAATGAGAAGGGTGAACCGTCACTCACATCCTGTTAGAAAAAGTATATGCCGCCATTGTTGTTGTCGTTAGCTTACATGCTAACGTGAATGGCAGCGACCATAGCATTGTGGCTAGGCTAGCTATCATCGCTTAGTAGAGCTAGTGAATGGATAAACAACGTTATTTAACATTGCAGAATGGGTACAATTACAATACGGCTCAATACAAACAATTGTTAAGGGGCCCAGGGGGTGTAGACTGTTGTAGTTTGGTCAAATCAAGCAAATTTACATCATGCTCCAAAAAAAATTATTATTCTGCCGAGTGATGTGGAGCGGGGAGCGGGGAGTGCTCGATTCAAGGTGAGCGGTGAGCGACTTGAGGGCGGGGTCAACATGAGCGATTAGCTGAGCGGAACAAGCCGTCTAGAGCGAAGAGCAGATTTCTCGCCCGCGCCGATCCGCTCACATGCACTGGTTCAGATAGGGATTAAAAGTTTTGAACTCCTGGGCCCAGGCCATCAGGATTCTCAATGACTCTAAGCAACATTAACCCATACATCTATATTCATTGCAGACACATCCACATGCACACACTCACTTTAAAACAAACTCACCTATAACATTCACCTTAGACACTACACCATATTGTATCTATTTATTAGAACAAGATTTGCACTACATCCATACCTAATTTTCGAATTTTTTCTTTTAAGTTTGCATTTTTGTACCTCATTGTTTGCATTTTGTACTTAATTTTGTACTTTAGGTTATATATTTTATATAGAGTTTGGACTTTATTCTTTTAACTTCTTTTTACTGTATGAAGCACATTTTCTCAGGGGGCTGATACAGATAATATTTCACTGTAATGTACATGTACTGTATACGTGACAAATACAACAAAACTTGAAATTGAGGAGGAATAATGGTCTGAAGGAGAGAGATTGGGCGGCTGGGTAGCGCAGCGGACTAAGCGCCTGCCTACCACCGCAGAGACACTGGTATCGAATCCAGCTGTCAGCGGTACCTCCGGCTTGGTCGGTCGTCCATACTAACCAATTGACAGTTTTAGCGGGTGGGAAGCCGGCGGGGTGTGTATCCTGGTCATTGTAAACAGCGACTCCTACAGGTCGGTCGGGGTGCCTGCTCAGTGAGGGAGGGAACTGGGGGAAGTAGTGTGAGCCTCCCACGCGTTACGCTCCCCCAGTGAGAGTCCTCGCTGTCAGGTGAAAAGAAGCGGCAGGCTGACTCCACATGTATCGGAGGGGACATGTGATAGTATCTATAAACCCTCCCTAGACAGGCAAGTGGGGGGCAAATGCGCGCAACAACCAGGAAAGGGAGGGGGGAATTGGCATAACGACTAAATTGGGATGGGAGAAAAATACAGAAAAAGGAGGAGAAAAAGTAGATCAAAAAAAAAAGGAGAGAGATTGAAGGCTGAGTAAGAATGCGTGGTACTCTACCTTTTTCGAGATTCATTATATACATCCAAGAGAAGCGAGCTAGCTCATCACAAAACCTTTTGACAAATTCTGTTGGGTAACCATCCAGGCCCGGGCTTTATTACTTTGCATTGCTTTGATTGTTTCATCTAAATTCAATGGTAAGTCCAAATCGTCTGCAGTATATATTTATTATTATTATAACAGCTGTTACCTGGCTGAATCAGTACTATGTAGGGACTTCCGTAGTAGACAACTGTAACGATGAGAAATAAAATTCTCACATCTTATTATGATAAAAAAATTATGTACACCATTTCCAGTCAACTAAAGCCTTAAATGGAATATGGCCTGAGTCAGTCTGTGCATAGGTACGGTCCCCCATGACAGTTAATGTAAACGGTCTATGAGCAGAGTTCTACTTATATGGAATTAAGTTGAAATGTCACGTATACGCATAAACGTGAGGTTACGTATCACGATTTGCATGTTTGAATATGTATTTAGGACTTTGTCTGTGAAGATATACAAGTTCCTCTCTCTCTCTCTCTCTCTCTCTGTGGTGTTTACATCCTGTATGATTATATCCCTGAATTATAGCCCACCGCGGCAGATCTTGAGTGTGAATGCGAATAAATCAAAATGGATTTGCATTCAAATTTGTGGTGCACATTCATGATCTCCAGAGGAAAAACCATATTAATTTGTGTGTTGTGACTTACCAACTCCATGTTTCTCTACCAGTCTGACCAGCAGCTCTCTCTCCTCCTGGCTAAATGGTCCTCTCTTTGTACCTGCCTTTAGCGAGTTCAGGTACCTACACACACGCGTGCGCGCGTACACACACACACACACACACACACACACACACACACACACACACACACACACACACACACACACACACACACACACACACACACACACACACACACACACACACACACACACACACACACACACACACACACACACACACACACACACACACACACACACACACACACACACACACACACACACACACATTGACCATACAGAGGGAAATATATGAATCCAGGAACAGCTGTAAGTATGGTTTGTAACTATGTCATGTTTTGAACTCAGATGGCTGGTCTGGATGTGTTTCAAATGTTAGACCCCACCCAGAGGGATGGCGCTTACCACAGCTACACAACCGGTCAGTAGCTAATATACACAATTATACAACCTGCCAGGAGCTAATGTACTGTGGCCAGAATACCATTCAGTTGGTAGAAATAAATAGCAACACATCCTGACTGAGTTTACACTGGCCGAGTGGCTGAATGACCCCCTCCAATTGTATCAGGAGCCCCATCTCCACACTGTCCAATCAGGAGCCCCATCTCCACACCGTCTAATCAAGAGGCCTGTCTCCACACTGTCCAATCAAGAGCCCTGCATCTACACTGTCCAGTCAGGAGCCCTTTCTCTACAGTCTACACATGAGGTGGGATTAACTCCCCATTTATCGGGCTGTCTTAACTTCAAACCTGCCAATCAAAGTCACAAATAGATCAATACAGTCCGTATCAACTCTTTCTCTGTCACGCTGGGAACGGGATCTGACTATGTGCTGCCACGCATTAAACCAATGGAGTCGCTCACCTTGTATGCAGGGCTATAACTATTTAAATATTATAGCATTAGCTATATATGCAATACTATGGCCCATTTGACATCGAGTATCTATCGTTCAAGATATGAAAAAGGAATCTTTTTTCCAGCCATACATTATCGTTTTATACCGTGGTGAATATAAGTATGTTTTTACAGTGGTCTGGGGTAATTCCTGGAAGGCTAGTAATGGCCCGTGACGCATATTATACTTAATCCATTGGCATTTCGTCCCTATACATGCTACAATTAAACATTCAAATGCGTGACTTCCGGTTTGAGATGTTCGGGTAGGCGGCCATTGAAAAGAGCTCCCGGTCAAAGAACATTGAAAAAGGAAGTAAAAATGTCTAAAACAACATAAAAAGTGACAATTCAATGATAAAAGAGAAAGGGAAGGATGGACATGAGATCAAGCGAAAGAAAAACGACCCCAGAAGAAATACAAACACAGGAGAAAAGTTATCGACACGAGGGAGTAGCGCAGAAGGTAAACCAAGCTAGTGTAGACACCCGAAAATGTATGATTATTATTCAAGGTGTCTAACGCTAATCTTTTGCATTCCCTGTGTTCACGAGGACGTTGTGTAACCGGCTGACCGCTCTTGATCATCCCTACCCCGACATTGACACTTAACTTGCTGCTCTCTTTGATTCTCCCTATCCTAACATTGACGCTTCATAGTGGGACAGGTGCCGCCAGTGGCGCTGGTGGTCACGCTGGGCAGGGAGGCACAGGTGAAGAAGTACGGGCTCAGAGCGCGGTCCCAAGGGAGGGGCTTCCTCTTCATCATTTTCCACAGAGGGAGGAAGACGTACTGGACTGGAGCTCCGGAGATTCAGCACGCGAGAGATAAACTCAGTTACACAACGGGTTATTCTAGAAGCAGACCAGGCTGCAGAAACGGTGCTGAACTAAACAGCAGAGAGGCAATTGAAAAATCTAATTTCTCTCTATCTTTTTTTTTATCCACTTTTTCTCCCATTTTTCTATATTTTCTCCCATCCCAATTTCGTATCATCCAATTCAACCCTCCCCTGTCACGGACGCTGTTTCTTGCCTCCCACAAGCCGGCTGCAATGTGGACTAAGTCATACATAGCACAAGTCCCCTCCGGTACTTGAGGTAACAGCAGTCGCATCTTTTCACCTGCGCAGCTCGATCTCTCAGTGGCGAGGAGTAACGCGTGGGAGGCTCACGCTGCCCCCGACACTTCCTGATTCTACTGCGCAGGCGCACCAACCGACCTGTAGGAGTCGCTGTCCACAACGCCCGATCCCCACCCATCAGTTTCCCACCCCCTAATACGGCCAATGTGTATTAGTACGGACGACCAGCTAAACTGAAAGCAAATGTGGAGCGCTGGGCTCGAACTGACGAGCCCAGCGTCTCCAGCATTTTGTGGCGAGCGCCTTGCCCACTACGCCACGTAGCCGCCCTTTAATTTCTCTCTATCTTAAGAACTTTCACTTATACAAAAACAGACTGAACGGATATATATAACAGACCTGCTGGGGCAGCGGACTGAGAGCAGGGGACACAAACGGCTGGATAAGATGGTCAAGAAGGCCAGTAGCGTGGTTGGGCTGGAGCTGGACTCTAGCGAGGGTGGCGGAGAGGAGGAACCTTGCTAAGCTCCAGGCCATCAGGGAAAACCCCTCCCACCCACTATACACAGACTTGGCTGACAGGAGGAGCATGTTATAGGCTCACACTACCTAAATGCAGCACTGAACGGCACAGGAAGTCCTTCATTCCGACAGCTATCAGACTATACAATGCATCACTGTGCCTCACTGCATCACTGAGCACAGAGTGACAATTACCATCTTCCTGGACTCTTACTTTTTAAACAGCACTGTGCATTATTACACCTACTGTAATAATAATAATAATTTCATACGGAGCAGAAGCATGGACGCTGAATGAAGAGGCAAAGAGGATGATACTCTTTTGAAATGTGGACACTGAGGAAGATGCTGAAGATAACATGGAAGGATAAGATCAAGAATGAGGAGGTACTGAGAAGAGCGGATATGCAAGGAGGACAGCTGCTGGAGAGGTTGAAAAAGAGAAAGATGGAGTTGTGCGGGCATGTTCTGAGAGGATCCAGCGGGGAGATGTTCAAGATGAATGTGGTGATGGGGAAGGTGGATGGAAAGAGAGGAAGTGGAAGACCAAGAAGAGGCTGGGTAGACGACGTCTGTGATTGGAGTGGAGTGAGAGGCGGAGTCACGGAGTTGGAGAGAAGAAGTAGGGACAGAATGGGTTGGAGAGTGATAGGCAACCTTCGGAACGAAGAAGCCACCTAATGATGATGTAGACTTCAGTATATTTTTACTGTATTTATTTACTGTATCTTTTATTCTATTTTTATTCTATTTCATTTTATTCTATTCTTAGGCCATTTGTTTTGTTATTCTTATTTGTGACTTGTTCTGTCTAAATGTTTAATGTTGAGTGATTTGCAGTGTCAAATTTCCCTCAGGATAATACATTTCTATTCTATTCTATTCTATTCTATATCTTTGAAAAGTCTCCATTTATTCAACACTTCTGAATTCACTGACAAACTGAACTGAACTGACAAAAATAAGGTGCATAAAAAAGCAAACAAAATTCCTCCACAGGCTACTCACCATCATAAGTAGAGCGGCAGGCGGCGTTTGGGGACAGAGTGAAATCTTCTTAAAACACTGCCCCTCCACTCATTCCTGAACTTTTTTGTTAAGTCCTTCTCAAATGCCAACTGAATTAAATTGGCCTTAGTTGCGTCGATGAAGCATACTAAGGCGATGTTCTGTAAAGACGTTCTTGAGGGTAGAAAACGAATTCTCACAGAGTGCCGTGCTAGCTTCAGTAGTGTTGTTGTTGACATCAGTGCCCACTAGGGCTGTCCCTGACTAAGGATTTGGATAGTTGACTTTGATTGACAAAAAAAAAACGTTCTTTTTAGTTTTTTTTTGTTTTTACCAGGGTGGGCACAGCTGACTCAGTGGGCGGGCCCGGCCCCCTAATGCCCGCCCATGGCGCCGGGACTGTCTAGAAGTATGCGATAGCTTAGCGTTTGGTTAATGCGGAAGAGACATTGTGAATGCACCCGCGGACGAGCGCATGCCGAAGACCAGGTGGTAGATATTGTCCACCTTGCGTTAGCTGTGTATAGGCGTCATAGCAGGGGGGTTCACCACGACCCACAGCTTAGCTTTGTTTAGGCTAGCACCCCAGTTTAGCCCGCGTGTCGGCCCACCTCTTCAGCCCAGCAGAGGACGTCACTACACTACACGCTCCTCCAGCCCCTCCAAGCCGTTGCCCCAGCAGCTCACCTGCCCAGCGTCTACCCCGCCCCGCTGCCTGTATCGCGGGATCGCCCGGCGGCCATCTTACCACCCGGACGGTTGGTGGTGAGAGCAGGCCCGCCATTTTGGATAAGTACAGCGGCGCTTCGAGTGCTGAAACGTTATCGGTAGACAATTCACTGTGTGGCGCAGGCTCTCTAAGGGCGAAGATAAGCGGTGCTTTGAACGAATGCTGGCAGGAGTGTCTAGGGGCGCCCCAACCATTTATTGTTTTGGGGAAAAAGCCGGCTTTAGATAGGACTTTTATTTGCTAATGTGGGCCCACTGTTAAACACATATTCTCCGCTGTTCTGGTTGTGGGCAATGACTTGGATCGTCTCCGGTTACTTGTCTGACAAGTAAAATGTGGAAGCAGGACTTTTTTTTCTCCATGCGTTTCATTCAATCCAATCCAAAGGGGTGCAGTACCATCCGGAGAGACGATAGGGGGCGGTATTTTCCCTGTTCGAGTTCAGACAGATCCCCACTGGTAACGTGAGGCTAGATTGATGAAAAATGAATGGAAATCGATAATACCGATTAAAATCTCTCGTCGGCTGGCACTCAACGGTTGGCATGAACTAACGAGAAATCTCGTCATTGGCACTGAAAGTGTTAAAGGAAGACAGACACAGGATAACATAAGGAAGACAGTGCAGATAGTAGAGGAGATACAAAAGGAAGGAGGAAGTGCAGTATTAGTTAGCCTAGATGCAGAAAAAGCATTCGACAGTGTGAGCTGGATATTTTTATATAAAGTATTGGAGAAATTTGGATTAGACAAAAACGCTATGAAAACAATTAGGGCATTATATCAAGAACCGACGGCAAGGATTAAGGTAAATGGTAGTCTGACAGACCGGATTAAACTAGAGAGAGCTACCAGACAGGGTTGTTGTCTTTCGCCGACGCTCTTCGATGTATTCATCGAACCACTGGCTCAACTAATTAGACAGACCAAAGACATCAAAGGGGTGGAGATAAGGGGAACAGAACATAAATTGGGACTGTTCGCAGATGACGTGATAGTATATATGAGACAACCAGACACAAGCTTTCCGATACTGATGGATTTACTGACAGAATATGGATATTACTCAGGGTATAGACTCAACGTGACGAAGACACAGACTTTAGCACTGAACTACACTCCAACGATAGAGATCAAAGAAAAATACAAAATTAAATGGGACATGGACAGGATCAAGTATCTAGGGGTGAACATTACAAGAGGAGTGGAGGGGTTATACGATGCAAACTATACGCAGATTCATCAGAAAATCAAGAGAGACCTAGAAAGATGGACAGTTATGCCCCTAGATTTCAGCTCAAGGATAGAAATCATTAAGATGAACATATTACCAAGGTTATTATACCTATTTCAGTCGTTACCTATATTAATACCACAAAAACAATTCAGGGAATGGGATAGACAGATATCAAGATTAATTTGGGGGGGGGAAAGACCAAGGATCAGATATGTGACTCTACAACTAGCAAAGGAGAAAGGATGAATGGCAGTACCCAGTTTAGAAGACTATTACTATGCAGCACAGTTTAGGACAGTAGCATGCTGGTGCAATGTGAATTATGAAGCCAAATGGAAATATATAGAAACCAAAAGAGAGGGATTCAAAGTGCAGGCACTAATAGGAGATAGGGAGCTGTTCAGAAGACAGGAACAACTACTAGACCCAATTACCAAATTCACTATAAACATATGGAACACAATAGTAAAGAAATACAAGCTAGAAAAATAATCCAAGATACAAAGATAACACACGACAACAAATTCAAACCAGGGATAGACGACCATGGGTTCAAAAGATGGGAACGGGGGGGGGGGGGGGGGGGGGGGGATAACAGCAATATGTACAATGATAGAAGGAGGGGAGATGCAGACTCTACATAAATTGAAAGAAAGATTTGGACTAGAGAATAGAGACCACTTTAGATATTTACAGATTAGAGATTACTATAACAAAGAAATAAAACAAGACAGAGACAAAGAACAGAATGGGATAATTAAGATAATGGTAAAAACATATGAAGGAAGGAAGGGGAGGGTTATATCAGCACTATATCAGGCAATAATGGACAGTAAGGAAATTACAACCTTGTATATAAAAGAAAAGTGGGAGAATGAATTAGAAATAGAGATAACAGAGGAGGAATGGTATAACACATGCAAGATACAATCAACCACAGGATCAAGGATATGGAGGGAGTTTGGGTGGAAAAACATAATTAGATTCTTTATAACACCAGAAATACAGGGCAATTACATGCCAACACAGAAGCCATGTTGGAGAAAATGTGGGCAAGAAGTAGCGAACCACACACAGATATTCTGGGAATGTCAGAAAATAAGAAACTATTGGGAGGAGATAGGAGGGATAATAAATGAAATAGTAGGATATGAAATGCCCCAGACAGGTCAAGTACTATACCTAGGGAACTTGACACATAAATAAATTCAGGGAGAAGACAAATATCTGATTAAGATTAGTAGCAGCCAAGAAAGTATTGACTAAACTGTGGTACAGGGTAGAAACACAGACGAAGGAAAAATGGATAGAAATAATAGAGGGGATACAGGAAATGGAGAGAATCACACATATGCTGAGGCTACAGGAGGAGAAATTTGAGTCAAAATGAGAAGAGTGGGAGGAATATAGGAATAAGAGGAACGACACATGTTACAAGAAAACTCTGCCCGGATGACTTTCAGTGACGGACAGCCCCATACACAGAGATACAAAGGGAGTGCAACACCGGCCGCATACCACCAGGCGGCGGTATCGGACCGTTGCGATCTCAGACACATTGCCACACAGTCCTACAGCATAGCAGGATGAATTATGAATGGAAATAGCTAATAAAAGAAATAACGATCCAATAACGAGTATAATCGCTGTTGGCGTTATTCGATTGGCGGGCTATAACGAGTTAACTAGTTTTTGGTGGGGAATGAGTTCTGTATCATAGTCGGTTCCGCTCGGCGTCACTCTTGCACTGTCCTCGCACACGTGCACGCGCACTGAATAAAGACCACAATGTACCTTTAATCCCAATATTTGTCTGACCACACCCCTATCAGCTCACCTACATAAGCAGGTGTGTGGTCACCTGCTCTCCTCCTTTCTCGCTTTCACCACAAGGAAGTGCCTCGGTAGATCCCCACTTGACGTGATGTGATGGTAGGAGAAGAGTTGGAAAACAAGGGATACGTTGACATCATATCTTTATTTTCTCTCTCACTATATTCGAGAAAATACGGCGATATTGTCTTCGTACTGGAGTGTCTGGAAGATGATGATCATTCTAAAAATCCTCCACCGGTTTTCGTATTGGGAGTTCGCGCCGCTACATGCCTTCCAACTGCAGTCCTTGCTGTGTGCTGGTTGTGGTAAAGGCACAGCTGGACTGTAGGACGTGCCGCTGTTGTGAGAAGCGGTGGGTTCCAGGTTTGGTGAGTAATGTTTTTGCTGGAGAGCTCCACTTGTCTGTTAGTGCTATGGGGGCTGGCTGACAATGTTTATGAAAACCGGCCCCAGACTAGGGTCCTTTGTTCAGCCTCTTAGGCGACGGAAGACCTTGGTCTGAAGCCCATTATAGTTAACTAGCGGGCCACGACCAATAACACTGGTGATCCCTGTGTTTTCTGGACGAGTGGATGTTTCTCTGTCACCGTGAGGCCCCTTCTTTCATATACAAATGAGAGTATTCCCTCACGAGGAAATATGGGCATGGATGTTCGTTAGCGGAAGATCTGTGTTCAAGTCAGCTACAGGCCAGTTGGGTATTGTGCTGGCTCCGTCGGGTGTTGGTAAAATCACTGTTGTAAAACTGTGTTAACATCTTGTTTCTCTTCTCTCTTAAACAGTGAGGAGGGTTTCAGAACGGCGGCCTGTCTGAGTGATTGTTATATCATTGTGTACAAGTTCAGGTGATAGCTGCTTAGCTTACGTGCTAGTGGTGGCCTACTGTTAGCCAGTCAGCTGTTAGCTGCGGCGCTAGCCTGTTGTGATCACTAGGCTAGGAAACGTTAGCTTGCGTGCTAGTTGTGGCCTACCAAGGCTAGGCTAGGAAACGTTAGCTTGCTGCTATCGGCCGAGTGCGGCCGTTAGCTTAATGCTACACTGTTGAACGTGCTTTGATTATAACATGTTTTAAACACTCTTGACTACGACGTCATCTTTGACAGAGGATGTTCGTCGAACCTGCCCTGAGCCAGGACGGCAAGGACTGCGTCAACAAGGGGGACCGTAGCGGCGGGATGGAGCGGCAACGCTGCCCAGGTCGACAACACAGAACGGCTGTGTTTACTACGGTGCCTTGTTAGAGACTGCAGTTTCGCTTGATCTGCGCTCAAGGTAGGCAAGGTCTGACCAGACCTTGAGCACTTCTTCTTGCTTTCCCTTCTAAATGTTTTGTAAATAACGATGTTTTCCAAAACGAGTGTTGCTGCACTACATTTAGGATACGATGCAAGTTATGTGTGAATTGTCTTGTCACTGGTATTAGCTTCTCCATGCAAATCGGGTTGTTTGTTACAGATGTGAAAATGATCTGGTTTGTTGTGTTGAGAAACATCATGTGTGTTTATGTACTGTGTACTCACAACTAAGGGGGTTAAACTAACCTATAAAGCTATGCTTAGTGACATATGAGTAAAGAATGATTCTTTTCTCAGCCTGTAATGACAATGAACAGTGTGTTCACATATTAACAGGTTTACCTGTTCAACTGGCCGTATTAAGGGTAAAGTAGGAGGGTTGTGTTTCCCCCCGGTTCCCTGGGGACTTCTTCATCCTCCTCTCAGACATGTTGTTACACTACATTGTGTCACTGTGTGGTAGGGATACGATGTAACCCTTAGCTTGATTGCTGAGGTTGTGCTAAAACTGCTTGAGAAACTTTATTTTCCTAAAAGAAAAGATTGTTTGGTCGCTTTTCGTGTGTGCTTAGCAAGGCCTGTGGCCGATACTAATCGAGAATTATGTATTCTCTCATTATGAAAAACGGCATTCCTCTGTAGAGTGTTTTTGCCATTTTTTGTAGGTGATGTTGGGTTGTGTGTGTCATGTGACCTACAACTGGGTTGGGCTGGCCACAGAAGCACATGTGTAAGTTTGGTACCGGGGCTCTTGGAGAGCCCTCTCTATTCTGTGTTTTTTCCTTAGTAAAAATCAGATAGCAGGTTAGCACATGCGCTGTGTGAAGCTGTTAGACGCTTCATGGAGCTGACTATGACTGTGTCATACTCTCTTTTTGTCATTACATCGTATCATGGGTGTGGGGTCGTAAAGGGGTGAACTGGTAACCTTTCCTCCCCCTTTTTTCTGTTGGTCAGGGGCAAACCCACCTGTCCTTCAAGGTTCCTGTCACGTTGCGGTTCGGCACGTTACAGGGTGAGGGGGGGGGGGAGTTTCCTGGTCCCACGCCCTGGAATATTGGGCGTGTGCACCGCAGAAATTCCCCCGCCATAGAGTACGTCACTGTGCGCGTCTCTGTTGGTAGGACTTCCGTGTGCTGTTCAGGTCCATATGATGGATCTGTTTCGGGGGGTGGTCAGGGCTCCTCCTCACGAAGCTCCTATTCGGGCCTTCTGTGAGTTGGGACTCTCCTTCCATGTACAGAGTACAGAGCCTCCTCCTCAGATTGATAAGGTGAGTGGAACCTCAAGAAGGAGTCCTACTCTATTGTGTGTGTATTCGATTCAATTCGATTATTGAGTGTGTATGGGTTCAGTGCCTCCTCCCCGGAGAGCCCTAAAACCAAACATTTACATGGCTCAAGGTGCAATATATTCTTTTCAATCTGTACAGCTCGCGTGGGAAGTCTCTCTGGGGATTTCCGTCTCCTCTCTATGGGAGGGTGGTGGGATGTAAAAATGTAAAAAAAAAATTACCCCCGGCTGTGTAGACTGGAATACATACTGTTGGTGCTTCCTTCTTTTCTTTTAAAAAGAGTTGGAGTTAGGAAGTATCACACCCCTCTTGTCGTTCCCCTGGGCGCCTTGGGGATTCAATGACAGGTCTAAATAGCCTGTTCATTGATGTGGTTGTGTCCCGACGCACGCATAGTGCTAGCTCGGGGTGTTCTGTAATCAGGCGACTGACTGGCACGCCTTGGTTGCTTGGGGTTAAAACGGCGTTTTTATAAAGCAACTGCGATGGAGGTTTTTCCTCTTCCGACGACCTGTTTTGGTTGTCGACGGATTCTCGTTCATATCTGGGGGATGATGACGGAATGGATCTGAACATATGTAGAGGGGTCTCACTCCCTGGGGGTGGGCCACCGGGCGCGGTTCGCCCCGAACGTCTGGGTGGCGCCTTCTTTTCATGTTTAAGATCAACACGCATATCTGCCCCTTCTCCTGGAGTAGGCATGTCGGCGTGGTTAGGGCACGGGACTGGTTCTGGTCACGCTGGTCCGGATCAGTTGAACCCGTTGTCCGCCGGGGATGCAGATCTGCTGTTATGGTACCCTGAGGGACTTGGGCTTTTTTCAGGGGAAAAATGCCAGGTCGGTCCGGGTGTCACAGGGTTAAGCGCTATGGAGACCCTGGTTGGGTAAATGTTTTACTCAGCACTGTCGTAATGGCTTACGGCCTTGCCAACCTGTACACGCTCGATCTCGGCAGATCTCGGCCGCTACGCAGGTTGGTCCTGGTTAGTACTTGGTTGGTAGACCGCCTGGGAATACCAAGTATTCTCCATTCTTTTCGCTCCTCTCTCACGCATGGCGAAGAGGGGCCTGTTGGGGTGGTCTTTGACCTCCTCTGGTGACCCTGTGCTTCCCGTATCGCCGGGCCCGGTCCGAGGTAATGTTTCTTCGACCCGTATGCCTGGGATAACCCTTTTTTGAAAACTGAAACACTTGTACTGCAGTATAGCCGGTGTATACCCGCAGGTGTGTTTTGGAGTTTTTTCTTGAGGGGTTATAGGAACAACCACCGCATTGGGTAACACCAAGGTGGTTGATTCCCTGGTGTATTGGAGCAGTGTCAACTCCCGGGTTACCCGGTTGAGGGTGCCCCTGCACGTTCATGCCGTCTGCCAATCGTGTCAGCCTTCTCTGCCTCAACCCCTCTGGGTGGGTTTTTTTTAAATGGAGGCTCGGTCATGCAACAACGCCAGCATACGCCCCTTCCGCCGGGGCGGCTGTGTTCAGCTGTCCCCTCTGGCGCCTGTCTCGTCCGCAGTCTCCAGGCTCGGGTTAACAGCCTGTTGCCTGGTTTTTCCCCGGTGAGCTGCCTGCTTCCGTTGGTTAACCTTTTTTGTGTGCTTACGGCCATGCTGACTGCCTGTTCTGAAGGGTCAGTGTGCCAGGCGGTGTACTATTGGGGGGACAGGGCCCGCTCGGCTGAGGGGCCTTTGTCCGAATACGCTGGCGATGTGGGGGGCGGGGTCACTAAGTGCCCACCTGGTGGGGTCTTGATGCTGGCATCATGGACTTCTCCGGGCCCCCGTTCCAGGGGGTCCAGTCCCTTTGGTGGGTCTGGGCCTTCCTTCGCACTCCACTGCTACGGCCTTGCCACGGGGTTGGGTTTGCCCTTGACTTCGTGATTCTGGGGGCAGTAACGAGGTTGTTCCCTCCGTTCGTTCCCGGGTGGCATGCGGGTTGTGCGTGTGTGTAGTCGTGGGGTCAGGCCACGGTCTGCTCACCCTGTGCGTTGAGTTGCTTGAGTGCCTCTTCGCACGGTCGGGTCCGTCGCCCTCCCGGGAAACCTCCAATAGGGGGGGTGCCTTCCATTAGGGGGGGTCGGGGGGGCTCGGCCCTCCCTGTTCTGATGGTTGTGGGGGGCCTTCAGCGGGGTGTATTTGTCGGCCGGTGGCTCCGCTCGGCCTCCCTATGTGCATGAGTGACGCCGAGCGGAACCGACTATGATACAGAACGTTAGGTTATGACTATAACCAAGTTCTGTTAATAGTGGTGACGCTCGGCGTCCGACGCCGCTGCAGCCCTTGATCTCACCTTGTGGTGAAAGCTTGGGAAGGAGGAGAGCAGGTGACCACACACCTGCTTATGTAGGTGAGCTGATAGGGGTGTGGTCAGACAAATATTGGGATTAAAGGTACATTGTGGTCTTTATTCAGTGCGCGTGCACGTGTGCGAGGACAGTGCATGAGTGACGCCGAGCGTCACCACTATTAACAGAACTTGGTTATAGTCATAACCTAACGTTAAGTGAGGTTGTGTTTCTTTTTCGAATGTACAGTAGCCAAGAGTAAAGACCCTAACCCTATCAACACAGCAGTCAAGGTGTATATTGACTGAGCCAAATTTCCCTCTGGATGAATAAAGTATTTCTATTATATTCTATATTTTCAGCACTATCCTCAATCCTCAACGTTATTTCCATAAAATACAACGTATATTGTTTCTTTACCTTTCTGTGAATTTCTTGATATTCTCCTTTTGTTCATTACAATTTACTCAAGCATAGTAACAGACAACTTTTCTGGGAATATATTCCCTGAGGTCCATAGACATCCCTAGATACTAAGAACATTCAAATGGACCTTATAGAAGTGGAGCAATCTTCCATTTACTTGGGTATGTACTTTTAGGCAAATTTTCTGAAAATATGGCTAGGGCTTAAGAGGTTAAACTGTCCAATCAGGTCTCACCTGTCTCGGCAGGAGCCGTCGGTGCGTCCAGGAACTTCCATCCTGATCTTCCACCAGTTTTTCTCTCCGTGACGAGCTACAGCCTTTATTAACAGCTACACACACACACACACACACACACACACACACACACACACACACACACACACACACACACACACACACACACACACACACACAGTTATGTATAACAGTAATACTGTATATACTTGATGACCAGGATGGACTGTACATATCTGGAATAAACTCCCATAAGACTGCAGGTCTTGGTGGTGTAGTGGTTAACACTGTAGCCTCACAGCTAGAATGTCCTGGGTTCGATCCCCGCTTGGGGACCAGGTTGCCAGTTACCCAGGTGGGGTATTTCCCAGGCCTTTTGTGTGGAGTTTGCATGTTCTCCTCGTGCTCACAAGGGTTTCCCCTCCTGATAAGATAAACCCAATGGAAAAACATGCACAACAGATCGCTAACGCTGTCGCGTCACTGACGAAGACGGACAGGAGCACTTGGATTGGTCCCCGGGGCGGGGCGCATGCTGCAGCCCTTGTCTGCTCCCGGCTCCCCTTAGGGGGAAGGACGACGGGATAAGAAGTGCAGAGAACATTTCATGTTATCGTCTTATTCTCTCTGTCATACTCTGTCTTACCTTGCTTTCATTTTGTGATTCTATTTTAATGTTTAATTTTATAACTATTATTTATAACTACTATTATTAAAAATGTCTGTTAACATTTTGTAAAGAACTTTGAATTGCTTCAATGCTGAAATGTGCTATATAAATAAATAAATAAACTTGCATTGCCTTACAATACATGACAGATACATTACTCAAATAGAATCTTCTCTCCACAGCCCCATTTAAAATCATTGAGTACCACATACCACTACAAGATAATATCAAGCTCCGCCCCTGCTTACCTCATCCTCCTCTTCGGTCCAAAAGCCTTTGCGGAGGGAGGGGTCTAGAACCTGCATCCATCTGTACATCAGCTGGCTGGGCTGACGACCCTCCATGAAGTAACTCACTACAAACAGACCCTCCATGAAGTAACTCATACAGACAGACCCTCCATGAAGTAACTTACTAATGACAGACAGACCCTCCATGAAGTAACTTACTAATGACAGAGGGCTGCCGCGGTTACCGCATGATCGCGGTATCGCTATCACGTTATGTTCACCGCAGAGTCAAGCTGATTACCGCTAGTAGTATATCCTACTGGATATATGAGGTATAAAGTTCATACTAGTAGTATATCCTACTGGATGTATAAGTTATAAAGTTCATACTAGTAGTATATATTACTGGATGTATAAGGTATAAAGTTAATTCTAATAGTATATCTTACTGGATGTATACGGAATAAAGTTCATACTAGTAGTATATATTACTGGATGTATAAGGTATAACGTTCATACTACTGTAGTAGTATTATCTTACTGGATGTATAAGGAATACAGTTAATACTAGTAGTATATCTTACTGGATGTATAAGGTATAAAGTTGCCTATTCTCATCTTGCCAATCAGGTCTCTCAGGACTGAGTCTTCTTCTGGTGTCCAGGCGCAGCGTTTGAACGTCTGGGAGAGGTATCGCTGGTAAGTCTGCAAACACATGAAGGGGGTTCTCCCGGTCTGAGAGAGAGACACACACACATTTAATTTAAGTCTTAGAGATGCAATGTTCTCACATATCAGTCATAATTCACTGAGCTAATGAATTCATGTCAGAGATAATTCACTGAGTTAATGAATCCATAGTCATAATTCACTGAGCTAATGAATTAATATCAGAGATAATTCACTGAGATAATGAATTAATATCAGTCATAATATCCTGACTTAATGAATTCATGCCAGAGATAATGAATTAACACATTCGGCGCCAAACCAGAGATATCGCGTGTGAACTCGCCATGCGTTGAGCGCCAGACCAGAGATTTCTCGGGTTTTGGTTGTTTATTCCTTTATTCGATATTTGTATTCATTATTCATACACGGACCTCTGTGTTACCATAGGGAATGAGTCTGAGGTCGCCAAAGTGCAATACCGGCCGCATCCCGCTAGACGGCGGTATCGAGCACCCTTTGTAACCTTGTATCTTGGCCTGTGTAATGGCCAAACGTCTCCGGTTTCATGTTTCCTTGTCGGGCGAGGGCAGCCCTTCTCCCGGTTCCATTGATCAATATCCCCGATCCATATGTTGTGGTGGATTATGCCGTGGACCAAATGGACATTGGATGTACCAGATGGCGATCAAACAATTGGAATATTATTTTTGGAATACTCCCGATCACAGGTAAGAACGATCTGATGTTAATTTACGATCTGACGTCAATTTTTGCTTGATCCTGCAATGCTTTTATACCGATCGGGCTGATAAGCGTTTTTAGTGTTCAATACGAATGCCGTTACTGACAATCAAATAATCAGAAATGACCCCCCTTTCATGCATTCATGATGGAACATAATACCTATGATATAGATTTGATTTGATTTCGGAATAATAGCGTGTACAGGCAAGAAACGGCAACGTCTATAGTGGAATTGACGTATAGGGCTATAACTCAGCATTTCATGAATTACCCTAGACCGCTCTAAAACCATACTTATATTCACCACGGTATAACACAGGAACGTATGGATGGAAAAATGTATTCTTTTTCACATATTGAACGATAGATAGGTGATGTCAAATGGGCCATAGTATTGTATCCTTAGCTATAATATAGAATATAGTTATAGCTCTACAAACAAGGTTTAAAGCGCGGCCTAGCTACAGCGGGCCCCGACTAATTGCTGGCGCCGAATGAGTTAATATCAGTCATAATATCCTGACTTAATGAATTCATAAGTCATAATTCACTGAGATAATGAATTCATAGAGATAATAATTGAATAATACACTGAGTTCATTCATATCAGAGATAATTCACTGTGATAATGAATTCACAACAGAGATATGTTTTTTTATCTGCTCCTATGTTTTGTTTATTTTATTTTATTCATTTTAAATGTTTTGTTTTAAACCCTTTTATTCTTATTTTATTATTCATTTGAATGTTTTTCTTGTTTTAAACCTTTTTTATTTTATTTTTTATTTTGTTTTCCTTCTGCTGTGAAGCACATTGAGTGCTCACTGAGTTTAAAGTGTGCTATATAAATTGAATCTATTATTATTATTATTATTAATTATTATTATTATTATTATTATTATTATTATTATTATTATTATTATTATTATTATTATTATTATTATTATTATTATTATTATTATTATTATTATTATTATTATTATTATTATTATTATTATTATTATTATTATTATTATATTTGACTGAGATAATGAAGGGTTAGGGTTCATGTTCTAGGTCCTCCTTACCCCCAGCTCCTCTGCGATGGCCTCCCAGTCTCTCTCCCCGTGTCTGCCGGTGATCTCTCCCAGGCGGCTGATTTCTTCCTGGCTCCAACTGCTCTTGTTGAGGGAGGGATGGAGGTGGTTCTGCCAGAAGCTCTGGATGTCCTCCGCCTCCTTCGTCCCCTTAAAGTCGATGTTGGAGATCTTCAGCCAGTCATGGTTGTCATAGCGACCTCCAATCAGATCCTCTTCCTTCAGCAGTTTGATCTCCTCCATCTCCCTCTCCAGCTGACAGATCTGGTTTAAGATCAGCTCCTCCACGTCGTCTGACTTAGACAACTTCTGACTCAGATACGCCATTCTGGATATATATATATATATATATATATAGAAAGAGAGAGATGGATAGAGAGACACAGACAGAGAGAGATAAATAGATAGAGAAATAGGCATAGACAGAGAGGTAGAGAAAGAAAGACAGAGAGGTAGATAGAGAAAGAAAGACAGACAGAGAGGTAGAGACAGACACAGACAAAGAGAGGTAGAGAGAGAAAGAGAGACAGACACAGAGGTAGAGAGAAAGAGAGACAGACACAGACAAAGAGAAGTAGAGAGAGAGAAAAATAGCAGCCGTCGGTGATCAATGATTAATTGTTATTATACTAACATTATAGTTAAAAATGGCAAACAGTCAAAGTTATCTTATACATGCAAAAAGATGCAAAAATGCAAAGCTGATTCTAAAAGAGGTGGGCATCATTTTAGAATCATTAGCGTTATGTCATCTGTGACAGCAAGTGGACTTAAACCAAAATAACGAATTGAATAGTGTAGTATATTTCCCTGTTCAAACTGTCAAACTATTATGGAATATTATGAAATATGGGTATGTGTGTTGAGTCATGAGTCCCAAAGGTCAACGGCTCCGGAAAGAGGTTGGACTTGGTAAAGGACCAGTGCACACACATTTTTAGAATAGTCTGAATGTTCTCCCTAACATAGATTATAAAAATATAGGTGCTCTAAACTAGGGATAAGTATAAAATGGACTTCTAAAGTCAGCACAGATAATAAAAGTGTTGGACAAAACTCACCATGAGACTGAAAGGTTAATGGCTAAATACTGTGCGGCCTGTTTTCTCTGGAGGACCACAAGGGGGGGAATGAAACCCTTTAGATTTACATACAGTTTTAAGAGGACTAAACTTGCCCCTTTCCTGTATACGACAGGATACTGGTCACGTTGGTCGGCCAGCTTTAAAATTAGAACAAAAGGCTGTGTTTACCAAAACAAGACGCTGAAAAGGGCTGTCAACAGACCTCCGTTTATTACACTTTACAAAGCTTCCAAGTTTCTATTTAAAAACCTAGATAACATCTCCCTGAACGGATTTACATACAAGTGTCACAAGCAGCTGGAACAAAGCGCCTTAGGCTGCAGACATCCTGTGGGCACTCTGTGGAGACCATATGTTTCAGGAGGCATTACGTTTCACTACTCCAGTAATTAAAGTACGTTTATATCATTAAAAAAGCTCCAAATTAAACTGCAAATATTACTGTTATGTTGTGCTAATGATGTTGGACGTAATGATATGAAACATGCGTTGTTTATGACCAAAGTAAGCACCAAAGTTGCCATAAAACGCTTTCTGAACCAATTTGGAGAAATACCCATAAATACTGAAAACGAGCTGATTATTAAGGATAATGATTAAAATGCAATAGGAGGGTCTTAAAACCAAAGAGAAGATCTTATACTCAAATAATAGGTTAACATAGGTATTGAAATACGGCAAAAGAACTAAACTGTTTAAGTAATTAAGGTTAAGAGTAATCCTTGGGTTTTAGTCAGTAAATTAAATATTGTATACTTTAAAACACGATAAAACAGAACAGTACGTTTGTGCTTAAAATAGACAGGTCTACCTCTAGATTCAAATTAAAACTCCTTATTTAGTGCTGTATGACCACTCAAGACGGCCGCTATGCGCCTTAGCGAATCAGAATGAAGAGGTATTCCCCTCTGACGTAATACTTTAGCACATCCCAAAGGGGAGGAGTAAAAGGCTTTAAAACTAGCATGTTAGGTAGAGAGAAAAACAGACGCTTTACACACAACCTTTCGAACACACGCTTTTTTGAGCCCACACAGACCCACGCAGAGGACGGCGGAATGAGAGCCAGAGGAGACCGTTGGAAGCAGTGAACGAGAACAAAGGGAATCAACAACTCAGCACCAGAAGACCATTCTTTAATTACCTTTGATTAGTCTGAAACGAATAATTGGTGGCATAGTACCGAGTATATTCGAATCATTGCACAATCCATTTTTCCATTTGAATTAAATCCTTGTTATTTCACTACTTGACTCTGCCAATAAAAGCGGATTTTTACAGTAGCTCAATTCTCAGCTTCCTCATTGATGCTTCCTACTCTCGCCGCCGTTATAACAAGACCGTGCTGGTCTTTATAAGTAGAAGGGGTTTTAACAGACGGACAAAACACAACGCAGGGTACAAGATACATCTGGTTCTTAAAGGTAGAACCATTTACCCCTTTTACTATAATTGGTGCCCTGGCCCTACCGCTGAAGCGCTCAAGATTTTTTTTTCTTTCTCTCTGCTAATCGGCGTCTGGGAGATTCATCACGACAGAATCCTGAAATCTGCGTAAGAGGTGAGTGGATACGGGCCGTGATGAGTGAAAATATGGGGCGTTCAGTTCGAACTAGGGGTTGTGGGAGAACCCTGCGATGACCTCATGATAATCTCGCCAGGACGGAGGAACCGTCGGGGAGAGAGATGATGGGGTAGCGGGAGGATGTGTGGCGATCGACAGATCATATAGGGCAGGAGTCCGTTTATAGCGGGGACGTCCCAGCCGGTCACTCGGTAACTGATGGAACCGTACTGCGCTTTGGCGTGTGGTTCTTGATCGAGGCCACATTCGTTTTTGCGTTCAGGAAGTACGGTAGGATACGTCCTGGGATACAGACAGGCCATGTCCTTCCAGGGGCGTATTGAAGGAATAAACCATCAAAACTACTGATAGTTTTTAGTTCATTGATCTAGTAATATTTGATGTCAATATCTTATATATATCTAAAGGCCTTAATGTAGAATATGCCTAGAAGTCTGTGTGTCTGCCTGTTCCCCCCTGCATGTGGCGTGACCTGATGACCTCTGGCTGTAGGCTCCTTCCACACACACCCACACACAGGGCCCCTGTACATCTCACGCACACGCACACACACACACGTGCATCCACGTGCACATCTCCTCTAGCTGCCTCCGTCTGACGACTGGCCGGCTCACAAGCACGCAAGCATGTACATACACACTGATAGAAAGTTCGTTTCACACATACTTACACACAAACATACACACAGATAAACACACATAGGATTTATGGACAGCATAAATGTATGGACTGCCTTGCTTAAGTATCACAAAGTGTCATAGTTAAAGACAAATTACTAGAGTGAGGACATGACCTCAAGTCTAGTCTCGCACACACTGATTCAAAAAGCATACACAACCATGTACACACAGACACACAACCGCCCAAATGCGGGGGACCCAAGGGAACACTTATCGTTCGGCCCCCACCCTTACTGGAAAGCCCGTACTGAAACGGCCCCTCCTTCTACTCCTCTTCCCGCCTAAAGTTCTTTGTCCTCAAGCTATGACGCGACAACTATCAATCATCAAGTCAGGAAAGAGGAGTGTCTAGCTACCATGTATAAAAGGTTGTCGTTGTCTGTCGTCAGGGGCCATTCTGCGTTTGTGTGAATTCAAGCAGGTGGTCCAGATTGATCCGTTGTTGTTGTGTTCTCCTTGTCCTCTGAGATAAAAAACCTTGCAGCTATCTGACTCCAGACTCAACTGTGTCTCACCGCTTCTTTCAACTAAAAGAACTCAGTGTTAGTTTACATTATAGGAGGAGGCCCGTGGCAGAATTTTCTTATAATTGGAGGCCCCGCTGGGATTGATTGATCGCGGTGAACCAGTTGATTGAGTGAAAACATTGGTGCGTGTTCCACGCCGTCTGGAGTCCCGCCTGGAGTCCCAGGACACCGGTGTCTCGTCGTCAGTGACAGAACAAGCGCTAAAAATTGATAAGGTGAGCAGACGACCTATTTAATTGAACTATCTGCAAATTGAAAACTCAAAATTTATGATTTGTCATTATAATGAGGAGGAATACTGGTGTCAAGAGACTAGAGATAAATTGTATATGTGAGGGCACAGGAACGATGGATCTATAATCTGTACTTTTCTTCTCTCCTCTGCAATCGTCCTGGAGTGACTGACAAGTTGTGTCGGCTGAAAGCCAGCCGCCCAGGTCGAAACGGATGCCGGTGTCTTTTTTCTTCAAATGACAGGGTAAGCAGAAAGCCTTTAAATAATTTTCTGCAAATTGGCAAATTCCAAATTTAGAATTGTAATGTCATTTTGATAGGGAAATGTACCTGCGTCTGCTGACATCTGTGAGGACATGAATATTGTCTATGCTAATAGGGTTTGAGGCCCAGGTCCGATATAGCTGGTAGGGTTTGAGGCCCCAGGTCTGCTAAATAGGGTTTAAGGCCCAAAGGGAAGGATAATTTCCTTTTGACCTATTAAGAAAGTGGGTTTAAGGCCCAAGACTAGGCATAGTCTGAGACGGAGGAGGCCTTTGAAGTGTTGAATAAATAGGGTTTAAGGCCCAGAGACATAGTACAGTCTGCTGATACAGTGGAGGTTAAAGGCCTATGAAAGAGGGATTCAAGGTCCCAAATAGGTGGTTAGAGGCCTGGCTAATGATCCGTGGTTAAAGGCCTATGAATCATATGAATTGATGCAAATATATGGAGTTTTAAGAATATTAGGGTTATGCAATAAGAGAGGAATACGGCTGATCTCTCCCTCTGACGGTCTCCTGTGCTCCGAAAGGGCCACAGTGGTATAGGAGCTGTCCTTGCATCTGGGGTGCTGGAGGCAGCCAGAGCGAGAGCTGTCCCTCGCAAAGGGATGCTGAAATGAATCTGGCCAGCACATTCTCACACACAGCCCCGGCCGGAGTGGTGATAAATAACGTCACTCTCTAGAAAGATTAAAGCACCAGGTGCAGAGGAACTAATTGTGAATTGTGTTGTGTGTATTTGATAAACAGTGAAATAGGTTGTCTATTCTGTGTAAATGTTAAAGCTAAGTGACCTATTAAGAAAGTGAGTAGACTGATTGCTATATATTGAAGTGCTGGGTTTTTTGTCCTCTTTATTTCCCCCATAAGTGTCAATTGGATGTGGAGCAAGAAACTCAATGAGACATGTATTTAGGTGGGATGTTGGATTAAGGGGCTAGATTGAATCTTAACAGAAAAGTGTGTATGTAACATGAACGAATGCCGCATTCTTCAACGGGTTCGCCGTAAGGGTAGAAGCATAATTCGTTATTGCGGCAGATATTCTGAAGACATACACGCTTTTGAGATTAATATCCACGGACGGGGTTGGGCTATTAGGGGATAGGAATTGACATTTTTATTTCTACCTAGGGTTAGCTGGTGTATTAAATCCTAGGTTTAGCTGGAGCAAGTGAAGAAAACATTTTTAGCATAGTTGAACGGACCCCCAAAGTGGAAAGACACAATACTTACATAGGTTGGATAACTACGTTGTACTAGTTCATTGGTT
This sequence comes from Notolepis coatsorum, assembly GCF_963971535.1. NCBI lineage: Eukaryota > Metazoa > Chordata > Actinopteri > Aulopiformes > Paralepididae > Notolepis > Notolepis coatsorum. Next base: position 18,533,046 of record NC_140166.1, on the reverse strand, counting down.
CAAGCGTTTTGGGTTCGTGTTAATCTGTGTGGTTAGGGTGACTTTCTCGCTCTCCTCTCTCTCTCTATAACTCTCTCTCTCTCTCTCTCACTCTCTTGCTCTCTTTCTCTCTTTCTCCTTCTCTCTCTCACTCACTCTCTTTCTCTCTCTCTCTCGCTCTCTCCCTCTCTCTCTCCCCCCTCTCTCTCTCCCACTCTATTTCTCTCTCTCTCTCTTTCTACCTATCTCACTCTCTCTCTCTCTCTCTTTCTGTACTCCAGGCACATTTAGATACACACACATTACTTGAGCACCCATAGACACACACAAGGAAGCCTACAGTTTGGTGGGACTGTTTGGATTTTGGAAGTCTACAACTCCCTGGAGCAGTCGTGTTTTCCGTGTCATAAAAGAGCCTTGGGGTGGAGCTCACTTGGGTTGGGTGTCATTCTGCGTAACTGCCAGCGTACCTGAACTCACATCTCAAAGATTTCAAAATCGGCGGATGATAGCGCGTGAGAGCTAATGAGTTCAAGGTTGCTGGACAGGGCGCAGGATTGGCCTTTGACCTAAGAAGTGAAACTCAAGGTTTAGGTGAAAGGAAGCAGACACTCTGTGGGAGACTTCTCAGGTCGGAACCGTCTCTCTATATTTTGGCTCTATCACCCCCCTCTGGGCTCTCTCTCTCTCTCTCTCTCTCTCTCTCTCTCTCTCTCTCTCTCTCTCTCTCTCTCTCTCTCTCTCTCTCTCTCTCTCTCTTTCTCTCTCCACTCTCTCTCTCTCTCTCTTTCTCACTCTCTCTCAGTCCCTCTCAAATCCCCGCCTTCCTCTCCCTACTTGTTGAACAGGTCTGGGATTGACCTTTGCCCTGAAGAGTATAGCTCAAGAGGGCGGCGCGTGTGGGAGGCTTCTCGGGCAGAGTCCCCCTCCTCCACTCTCGCTTGCTCTCTCTCTCTCTCTCTCTCTCTCTCTCTCTCTCTCTCTCTCTCTCTCTCTCTCTCTCTCTCTCTCTCTCTCTCTCTCTCTCTCTCTCTCTCTCTTCTCTTCATCTCTCTCTCTCTCTCTCTCTCTCTCTCTCTCTCTCTCTCTCTCTCTCTCTCTGTCTCTTTCTACTCTCTCTCTCTCTCTCTCTCATTTACACTCTCACTAAAACTCCCACCCTACCTCTCTTCCCCCCCCACTCTCTCTCTCTTTCACTCTCTCTCTCTCTCACACATTTCCCACCCTACCTCTCTCCCCTCCACTCTCTCTCTGTCTTTCTCTCTTCCTCTCTTTCTCTCTCTCTCTCTCCCTCTCCCTCTCTCACTAACTTTTTCTCTCTCTTTTTCTCTTTCTCTCTGTCGCACTCTCTCTCTCTCCATCTTTCTCTCTATCTATCCCTCGCTCTCTTATCTCTCTCCCCCCCTCCTCTCTTTCTTTATCACTCTCTCCGCAAACTTAGCATAAAGGTTGTAATAAAATGACTGAACGAATTATACAGAAGTGGAGGTCGTGTGAACCGGGTAGCGTAGGGCAAGTATTGGTAGATACACATTCACGTTGGCTGGGTAAAGTGGCTGACAAAGAAAGAGACAAAGCCAGTACAAGATTTGTAAAATGGGCTGAAAGGGTCCAAAAAGTCGGAGCGTTTGGACATTGGACCGAGAAGGTGCCGGTAAAAGGTAAACTTGGTACATGTGCAGGCCAAGCGGCCACTAGAGTAGCCACTGCAAACGCTGTTTTGCAAGGGACAAAATCCTACGTTTTCAAAGCTAAATCTAAAGCTAAGCAGGAGCTAGCCGAGGCCGAGTCATTCCTAGCTGACTGCTCCTGTTTTTTGGGAGAGGTTAAACTGACTATGGACATGGAAGAAAGAGCAGCAGAGAGAGTGACTGATAACTGTACGTTCTTCTACTCATTAGCGGAGGATGAGAATTATGATGCCCTGTGGGAGGGATGGGGAAAGGGTCAACATGACGCAAAACCTAGACTCCGGATAGAACATATCTATGTAGGTGAAGCAGGCACCGCGGCTGGGGTGATACTGACCCCACAACAGACTGAGTATTATAACCTAGTTACCTCCTCTAGTCCGCACCTTACCCTAGGGGTCACTAGAGGGGGTGAAGCGAAAAACCTAGGCCCCATGATTAAAGCATGCATGCAGGCTACTGATTGGGAAAAGACGCAGCATGACTTACTCTGGTACTCTCCAGGAACTAAATCATACCGAATAACCCACGAATCAGAGGTCACGGTAAAATGCCAGAAGCAACGTTTACCAAGAACACATGGACGCGAAAACACAGACCACTCCGAACCTTTTCATCTAGATGTCTCTGAAACTGGCGGGATCTGTAACTCAGTCCTGTACCAGAAAACAGAGAAGGGATGACAGGTGCTGATGTATTACAGTACTAGACTAGATAAAATAGAGATGGGGCATCCATCATGCACTCGTAACATTGCAGCCATAGGTAGGGCTTTACAAAAGACATCACACATCACAATGGACAATCAGACCATTGTACATACAGGGCATGGGGTCAAGGCATATTTAGACGCTAGTGCGTTTACACTGTCAAGCCATAGGACGGAAAACCTAAAGCGCATTCTAGGGATGACTCATGTACACTTCAGCACGGATAGGGTTAACATGGCTGAGCAAATGGAAACTGAACAGGATCATGAATGTAGAGCAGACACCCACTGCTGTATTGAACGAACGCGACGAGAGATGAAGCTGCATGAGTCACTGTCTGACCTCCCACTCGACTCACCAGACATGACACTGTTTAGCGACGGACACAGTCATCATGACCCCACTGGTGCACTTATCTCATCCTATGCCGTGGTAGAACTGCGAATGGATGGGGAATACTCCACAGTGACATCAGGCATAATACCCCAGACCGCGTCAGCCCAGTTGGCTGAGCTAGTGGGGATAACAGAAGCATGTTTAGCAGCTAAGGGTAAACGGGTAAACTTGCATACCGACTCTGCGTATGCCACACATGCGATTCATGTTGACATGCCGCATTGGGGGAGGAAGGGGTATGTCACCTCGTCAGGGGAACCTGTTAAGCATCTGACACAGCTTACTAAACTCTATGAAGCATTGACCGCGCCTGCAGAGGTGGCTGTACTAAAATGCAAAGGACACCAAAAGGGGGAGGGGTATATCACAAAGGGGAACAACGCTGCTGATATGGAGGCTAAACGAGTTGCTGGATACCGAGACCCCACTGTGCAGAAGCAATTGGTCCAGAAACCTACTAAGGGAAAACAGGACACTCCAGAAGGGAGAGAACTAACGAGTGAGCGAATCAGAGAACTTCAGCAGGGTGCGGCTCCCATGGAGAAGCAGGCATGGCTAGAGAAGGGAGCGAGCAGGGATCAGGAGGGTATATATAGGAACCATGAGGGGAAGGTGGTAGCTCCAGCTGGACTACTCAACTTACTCTGTCAGGAAGCACATAGTAGAGGGCACTGCGCAGGGTCAAAGGTTAACGCCCTAATCTCCCAGCACTGGTGGCACCCCCACCTAAGGGATATTTGTAAATACTTTGTGTTATCATGTGAGATATGCTGTGAGTTTAACCCAAAGGCAGCACTGAAAGCAGGTCTGGGTAGTTTTCCCACCCCGGCGGCACCATGGAAAGAAATTTGCATAGACTTTACGGATATGGGAGTACAACATCGGGTGGAGGGGAAGAGGTACCTGTTAGTGTGTGTAGACACATTCTCCCGGTGGGTAGAGGCCATTCCCACCAAGACTGAGAAGGCAACGAAGTGATTAAATGGCTAATCAGAGAACTAATCCCCAGATTCGGGTTAGGTGAATCAATCCGGTCAGATAATGGTTCCCATTTCTCTAATGAAGCCCTCCAGGAGGTAGAAAAGCATTTCGGTATAATACACAGATTCGGGGCTGTGTACCACCCCGCATCTCAGGGGCTGGTAGAAAGGGCAAACCGCACTATCAAGGAAGGGTTGGCAAAGGTCTGCAAAGCAACCAGTTTGACTTGGCCGGAAGCCCTTCCCATAGTCCTCTTCACCATGAGATCCAGCACCTCTGCGACTCTCAATGTGAGTCCTCATGAGGTGCTTACTGGTAGGAAGATGCCGTGCCCGTTTCAGACCGCGCCCAGTACTACTCCACCATTGGTGCTGGCACACTCCGAATTGAGTGATTACATAAAAGGCATGACCAACGCTGTAATGGCAATATCTCAACAGGTGATCGAGATACTGACCAAGGACGACACAGAAGTGGAAACCAGCCCAGTGGAAGTTGGGGACTGGGTGATGAGAAAAGTGAACAAATTCAATTGGTCTGACCCACGCTGGCTAGGTCCGTTCAAGGTAGCAGAAGTAACTACCCATTGTGTTAAGGTCTGGCTTAGGGAGGAGCGTCTCAGTAATTGGCTGCACAAGACACATATTTGTAAGTCAAGAGACCCCACCGAGCGGGATCTTAACGCAGTACGGAGGGACCTGGCCGAAATAACCAGTGATTAGAGACAAAAATGCCCGGGTCCAAATACACCAAATTGAAGGGTGAGAGGGCACTCGCCAGGTTGGGATGTGTCATATATTTCTAAATGAAAACATGAATAAAGCAACTAATAAATTTACCAAGATGTTGAGTTACAAGAAGGAGCCGGAAAAACACCATGTTGGTTGAAAGAGGGTAGACAGTGACTCCCCAGACCAGATGGCTGACCTTTAAGATAATCAAGGACCCCTCAAGACTATATTGAGGTAATCAGGAAAGGAGTTGGTATTTTAGTGTACTGGCCACTGTGAGAAACCCTCCCCCTGTCAAATAGCTACCTACCGCAAGGCCACAGAGGTCACTAAACCAAATAGCCTTGTATACGTCAAACAGGAGACCATTTGGCATTCTATAGAGATTGAGTAAAACCCCCGTTCCAAACTGCACATTCTAAAGGGAAATGGTCACCTCAAACAGACAAGGAAGGATATAATTATCTTTGAAACAGGAACCAACTGAGAATAACAGTCGAGATCAAAAGGTCATATTTACACTAAGTAAGGAATTTCAGGTTACGACATGGCAGATGGTCAGGAGACCGAGTAAAACGGACTGTAAACAGAGCCTTTCAGACTGAAGATAGATGAGTCAGCAGCACCCAAGTGAGACCAAGTGTTCAATGCATCAAGGTTTAGCAAGTCAGAAACGGAAGAACAATAAGAAATGCAGTTGATTGGTAAATATCAGAGGTAAAGGGTTAGACCATTTGCAAAATGTGGTGTTTCATGGAGACTAGTAAATCGTCCTACAAATATGAATGTGGTGAAATGACTAACAACTGTTTTCAGCCAAGGCTACCATTAGTATTATAAAGGAAAGTGTCCATGTGTTTGGGTTCAAATAAAATGAGTTGATTTGCTAATTCTAAATGTAAAATAATGAACCCAATAGGCTACATTGTATAAACTTAGTCACAATAAAGAATAAAAACTCTTAATACTAGAAGGTAAAACTATACAGTATTGGTCAAATGGTTAATCAAGAAACAAAGTATTCTATTAAAGGCTCCTAGTTACACTATGTAAACATTTTGTCACAAGAAGCATGAAGATATGGCACGCATTAAACTAATCCCCTCATCAAGTAATGATTAAACAGCCCGACAGATTCTATGGTGAACGGTTGTGTCAGCAGAATAATTGTGTAACATGTTGTCGCAAGACCCAGGATGACGTGTCACGACAGACAAATTCCGGCTACAAGGAATGTGGCCAAATAGGGAAGCGAGATAGTGGAAGTGATGTCACTAGACAGGCAGGCGAGAGGTCTTGTTCTTCCCTGTTTAAATAGGGCTGACGAGATGGAGACTACACACACACCCGGGGACAGACCCGGAGAGGATCCTGGGAGGCGAGCCACACAGAACTCGAGAGCCGAGCCTGAGACACAGCGAGAAGGAACTTGGGGACTGAGAGACAGACCTGGAGCGCTGAAACCTCCACCGACAGAGGGGGACTGGAGACTCAGAGCCATTGACACCAGATCACAGAGCCGAGGCTCATAGCAGACTCCGCCGAGACGAAAATCAAGCGCTCCCTGCCTGACCGCCGAGGAACGACCAGCAAACCACTAAGAGAAGACGCGTGTTGGCATGGGAACCAAAGAAATACCACCCCAGCACCGGAGAAGAAAAGCTCTGATCGGCCCTAGCTGATCCGAGCATGGACCAAACTGCCACATCAAAGAGACGATTAGATTGAACCAAAGAGACGATGTACTTGTTTTGATTCCTAAGCTGTGGTTTATTAATAAACACTGCAGTTGTTGATTTGACCACCTCGTCCGCCTCCCTTTAATTGAACCGAACATCTGAAATACCAAACCATGCAGGAGAAGGGTAATATAGAAAACTATACGATCACTGAACTTAGATATAGGTAAATGAAGCACAAGATACTTCAGATGTCCAGCTACCAAGGGTAAGAGGGCACTTGCCAGGTTAGGATGCTCAACTACCGAGATGATATTTATTATTGCTGCAATGACCGCCTTGGTTATTGCTCCCTTCGTATGGGGGGTAGATAGATATTGTAGAAACACACACGCAGGAAATACAACTGTGATCCCCTCTGATACAGGCCCACCATTGGATTTACGGTATGCTGTAGCATTCCCGCTCGACATCCCAAACCCAAAATCTGATCCTAAATGTGTACAGATCCTTGAACACATCTCTGGTAATGCTAGCTCTGTATGTGTGCCAAGGGTTGAGCACAGTCGGGAGAAACGAGACACATCCATTAAAGGGCTACGACTGCATAGTCAATTTCTTGACTTTTCTGAGCGATACGCGCCTGGGGGCCCTTATCCAAGTTTATTGCTGTGTCAAAGTTATCCTATGAGAGGGGGAATTCGGAAGAAATTAGGAGGATGACACGCCCCCCCGCTAGGTTTAGATTCAATGCCGGAGCTACGGCAAGCTACAGATTTGACGCATGTGACATCCTGACGTGTAACGATAACCCTGTTACATACCAACAGCTGATGAACGAGATGTTCGTATTATGCTTAAGTTACTATGGCCAGCCGGTCCACACTAATTCTTGCTGGGATGATTACAAGAGGGCAGCCTGGGCCACCATACCTCCCAGGAAGGGACCGCGACCCATAGAAGCCACGATTAGAAGATCCAGGGGTAGAGACTTGATACAGAGACTGGTATTCACCAAACTACCTAGGCCCAGGAACTGTACCAATGCTAACTGCAATCCTCTGGATTTAACCCTTGTAGACCCCGGTGAAGACGACTGGGGGTCATTTTGGCTTACCTCTATCTCCAGTGGATCTCCGAGCGCTCTGCTCCACCTAATAATCACTGAGAACCTCCTTGAAGTACCTCCCTTGTCCACACCACCCAGGCCTGTAATTCGGAACATAGACAACTCCCTGGTTGGTGAACCTGCAAAAGGGGGCTCTGACACAATTGAGAGGGCATTTGCAAGGGAAACTGGATTCTTCCAGAAGAATTATTGGATTGACTTCACTGAAAATGCGGCGGCTGCGACCAGAAGGGAATGTGTGATATGTGCAGGAGCGAGACCGGCGTTACTAACAATACCCTCTATGTTTTCAATTAATGAGACCTGGTGCATGACTGAACTCATGATGACTGATAACCCCAGTAAAAGGTGTAGATACCTGGACTGGGCTTACCCACTCTCGCCCGAAAACATAAAGCCCCCCGTGTTCAATCCGATACGGGGTGATCATGTGTGCTATAGGCGCGATCACGTCCGACCAAATGATGAGTAGAGGATGGGTGCTATAGACAAGACGTGGTGCAATATCACCATAGATGTTACCCGTTGGGAAAATGTGACTCGACTAACGAAATCACGTGCTGACATCTATTGGTATTGTGGAGGGACGACGTTAAGGAACATGCTCGATAGGGCATGGACAGGATCATGTACTTTGATCTCACTGGTTGCCCCGGTAACAATAACCTCTATTTCCGTAGCTGACATAGAACGAGCTGCTACTACACGTGTCAGGCACCCCCTGCATTTCTTCCGCAGAAGGAGAGCGGCAAGCTTTGATTTGTATGCAGATAATCCTACTTACGTGGATGCAATAGGAGTCCCAAGGGGGGTACCGAACGAGTTTAAACTAGTAGACGAGATTGCTTCAGGGTTCGAGTCGATCTTCATCTGGATCACCCCTAACAAGAATGTTGACCGAATCAATTATATTCATTTCAACGTACAGACACTGGGGAACATGACTCGTGATGCAATTGAGGGACTGTCTGAGCAACTATCAGCCACTTCGTTGATGACCTACCAAAATAGGATCGCTATAGATATGATCTTGGCCGAGAAAGGGGGCGTGTGCTCGCTATTTGGGGAACAATGCTGTACTTTTGTCCCCAACAACACAGCGAGTGATGGGTCTGTAACCAGAGCCCTGAAGGGGCTTAGGACCCTGTCTGCAAGTATGGCAACTGATTCTGGAGTGACAAATGTCCTTAGTGAATGGTTGAGCAAACATTTTGGTCAGTGGAAGGGGTTGATAGTGTCAGTAATGGTAACCCTCATAACGACTGTGGCACTGTTTGTCCTATGTGGATGCTGTTGTATTCCATGCATCAGGAAACTCTGTGAGAGAGTGATTGAGATGGCTATTGACACAAAATTCGCCCAGGTACCAGAGTACCAGATGATTGTGAATGGAGAGGATGCTGGGTGTATAGGTGATGGAGAGGGTGGTATAAATGGTGTAGACAAGTTGGGGGCCCTGTGGGGGGATGGCGAGGATGCCCACGAGGCGACTGCAGGGTCCGTGCTCGAGGCACCGGCCTACGAGGAGCCCTTGGAGGATGCGCCGGATGGCTCTCCTCCTCGAGCCCGTCTCTTTCCTGTCCAGCTGGGGTCCCCCATGTCTGAGCCACCGGACTCTGCTGACATGATGGAGGCATCCGAGGATGAGGATATGGGGGAACCAACTGCATGTTTCTATGATGTCGTGGTAGGGTTGTGAGAATGGGGACAAGATATTGTTGCTTGTTTTTCCTTTTTCTGTCGACCGCCCAGCTTGGATGCTGGTTTATACCCCTGGGGCTAGCCTGGGCATTAGGATACTGTATACTCATTAGCATCCTCCACCACTTACCCCATCACTCTCTCAACTTTTTCTCTCTATCTATCTCTCTCTTGTGCCCCTCTCTTTTTCTCTTCCTCTCTCTCTCTCCCTTCTCAAAACTCAGCACAGAGGACACAGCTGTCCTGGGTGGGAAGAGGAAGCTGAGTCATTTTTAGCTGGCTGCTCCTGTTTTCTGGGAGAAGTAAAAAATTGGCTATGGAGATTCCCCCGGGCATTCCAACGGCTCCTGGTAGCAGAGCCGAAGGGACTAATCGACGCATACACCCCATGGCCGTACACCCCATGGCCGTACACCCCATGGCCCCACTGGGGGCTATAGGCCTTACGTCTAGGTCTGGCATTATAGCTCAGCTACAATCAATAGGCGCAGAGAGATTTGTGTCAATGTCAATCCGTGACGTAGCTCTCTTCAAGGAAGGTATGTTACGAAATGGGGAAGGAAGGGTGATTACGTTTCCCCCCCTCGATCCCCATTGACCTCTCGTGTTCTCTCTCTCTTAGGCCTAAGGGGGAGGAGTAATAGCTGAGGTTGGAGCAGACAGGGAGGGAAGCCACTAATATGCTTGTTTGTCTATGCAATACTAAATGCATGTCTGTTTGTTGTATGAATGCGTGATTATGCATTTATGTTCCAACTAATACATGTGTGTGGATGTTACGTTTGGTTTTAATTTGGTTCCTATTTCCTTACATTTTTTTTGACTGAGTGGGTGGTGATAGAGAATTCAATAACTGCATGTTTCTATGGGGACAGAATGTTGGTGCTTGTTTTTTCTTCTTTCCTGCTCTCCTCTGAGGGGCCGTGGACCATACCACTGGGGCTAGCCTGGTCAGTGGAATACTGTATACTCAGTAGGATACTGTATACTCATTAGAATATTGTATACTCATTAGAATATTGTATACTCATTAGAATACTGTATACTCATTAGACTGCTGTATGCTCAATAGACTACTGTATGCTCAATATATTAGATCTGCGTTAGGAATGCACTGATATAGGACAATGTGTGTTTTGTTTGGTTTTGATTTGATTTGTACTATATGTTTTGTTGGAGTGTGTGTTTCTGATGTGGTCCTCTCTTTTTATTTTTTCATTTGTGATAATGAGCACGGAGCGTGACGCCGATGAGCCAGTGATTGCAGTCTGAAAATTGAGTGGTTCTTTTGCACATTTTGTATATGTTTCAATCAATCGATGGGTTTCTCATACAGGGTGTTATTCTGCTGAGTAAGCTGTGGTGTTCTGTGTGCTTTGTTTCTTCCACAGGCTGTCGGGTTGGGGAGTGGCTGAGCGACCAGCTGAGCAGGTGGACACGATGGGGGGACGGTCAGCTGTCGTCTACTTCCTTGGGGACGCTGTGGTCATGCTGAGAACCGTACCGAGGCCCTTCTCCTCTCCATACCTCTGCCGGTAATGACGGAACTGATCTTGGGGTGGAAATACCTTAAGGTGGGTTCGGGAAACCCCGGACGATATCACGAGCTGTCGCTCGATGGTCGCCTGAAAATGTAAGGCTGGTGCCAAATTGAGGGGGAGGGACCGGCAACAGGACTTCGGCCTGAACTTCAGTATGATGCAGTGTCCTCTGGGGGTTGAGGTGGTGACTGACTGACTAGGATGGAGTGTCGTTCGGCGCTCTCTCTACCTGATGGCCTGCGGTGGACTGCTGTGGACTGAGTTGAGACTGGTGTTTTCACAGTCTCAAGAGTGGGGATGAGTGGAATCAGCAACTGAATGAATTAAGATGAGAATATTAAAATGAGAGGGTCTACATTGATTGAAATTGTGCAAAATGTGACTGGACTGTCTTAAAATATGATTGATATTGTGCAAAATATGACTGAACTGTCTGAACTGTTTTAAATAGTATTTCAAACATGTACATTGTGCGAGAGTGTCAAGCATCGATTCCATATTTTACAGATCCTGGTTAATGTTAAATAGACGTCAGTTTATTGTTAGGTTATTTTTTTTGTTTTTATTCCTCTATAACGTTACAATGAATTTTGATGACTGTATCCTCATATTAGTTTCCTGGGTTATATTGTATAATTGTTATTAGTATTTCACGGTTTTGATCTATGGCCTGCCCATCTACGGCCCTGACGACACTGGACTCTACTGGCGAGATGGAGGCAGTCGTCTCGAAGGACATCCTCCTTCTCCTCCCACGCCTCCCTCGTCTCCCTCCACCCACTGACTGTGCAGGGACCAAGGACTGGATGACCTCTGGACGTCTATCTGCCACATGTAGCAGACTGAGATCTCCAACATGCTCTGCTTCAATTTGCGCTGTATTGATGATAGTATTGGTGGTCATCCCATACGTAGGAATATGTCCAGAAATGTACTGTATTTGTTCCTGACCTTCAATTTTGGTTGAGTTTTGGCCTTTTGACAGGTCCATACTTAGTGCCTGTTTTGATGGTTGATGGTTGTGTCATATTGTTGTATATGACAAAATGGGGGCTGAAGGAATAAACCATCAAAACTACTGATAGTTTTTAGTTCATTGATCTAGTAATATTTGATGTCAATATCTTATATATATCTAAAGGCCTTAATGTAGAATATGCCTAGAAGTCTGTGTGTCTGCCTTCTCCCCCCTGCATGTGGCGTGACCTGATGACCTCTGGCTGTAGGCTCCTTCCACACACACCAACACACAGGGCCCCTGTACATCTCACGCACACACACACACGTGCATCCACGTGCACATCTCCTCTAGCTGCCTCCGTCTGACGACTGGCCGGCTCACAAGCACGCAAGCATGTACATACACACTGATAGAAAGTTCGTTTCACACATACTTACACACAAACATACACACAGATAAACACACATAGGATTTATGGACAGCATAAATGTATGGACTGCCTTGCTTAAGTATCACAAAGTGTCATAGTTAAAGACAAATTACTAGAGTGAGGACATGACCTCAAGTCTAGTCTCGCACACACTGATTCAAAAAGCATACACAACCATGTACACACAGACACACAACCGCCCAAATGCGGGGGACCCAAGGGAACACTTATCGTTCGGCCCCCACCCTTACTGGAAAGCCCGTACTGAAACGGCCCCTCCTTCTACTCCTCTTCCCGCCTAAAGTTCTTTGTCCTCAAGCTATGACGCGACAACTATCAATCATCAAGTCAAGAAAGAGGAGTGTCTAGCTACCATGTATAAAAGGTTGTCGTTGTCTGTCGTCAGGGGCCATTCTGCGTTTGTGTGAATTCAAGCAGGTGGTCCAGATTGATCCGTTGTTGTTGTGTTCTCCTTGTCCTCTGAGATAAAAAACCTTGCAGCTATCTGACTCCAGACTCAACTGTGTCTCACCGCTTCTTTCAACTAAAAGAACTCAGTGTTAGTTTGCATTATAGGAGGAGGCCCGTGGCAGAATTTCCTTATAGTATGGTGTGGTGGGTTATTTTTTTCGTGATCTGGGCAGTGGGTGGATTGTGTGTGTACGATTGCTGGGCAACGCAGGACCTCCGCTTGTAGCCGCCTCTCAAGCGGCCGGGATCGGGGGTCTAAAACGTCGGCAACGATGCAGATGGTGTGAGGTTTTGTCCGCTGCTCACCTACTCGCTCTGTTCCTTTAAGCCTGTTGCTCACCTACTCGCTCTGTTCCTTTAAGCCTACTGTTATCAATTGCATTCTCCTCACCTCACTAGCCCCCACCCTCGCGTTCGTTTGCTCTTCAGCAACCACACCCTTGGACTACCTGTCATTATGTGTTTGATTGGTCTGGCGCCGAACACACACTTTTAGTTTCAAGTATCAATTACCTTCACACACCTGTGGTGCATTCTAATTAGTTCCCCTGTGGGCTTTAAGTACCTCGCTCTCCCCTCTGTCCCTGGTCGGGTCGTGCCGTAACATGCCGTATCATTCGGTATCATATTCTCTATCACCTAGACTCCTTCGGGAGTTCCACTGTCTGTTTATGCTGTTTTCATCTCCGGCGTGAGATGTGCTCCAGCCTTCGCCTCCTGTCGCCGTTGCCTGAGGGAGACACTGGACTGCGCTCTCTAAAACTTCCACGGGAGGTATCCCAGTGATCCACTTCAGACCTCCGCGCAGCAGACGTCCTGACGCACATCAGTTCCGTTTACCCACCTCGGAGATCTGCCGAGAGAAGTCTGCAGAGCGGCTCTGATGTTCCCACCTGCTTCCCCAGACTACCATCCCGGGAGAAGCTGCAGAGCAGCAACATCATTAATGCTTTTTCCAAGGCCTTACCCTGTTTTCTCTGTCCCAGTATGCAGCTCCAGCCCTCGCCCTGTTCCAAGGCCTTACCCTGTTTTTCCCTAGTCCTCCTAGTTCTCCCCTCTCTAGTTCCTCCTAGTCCTCCCTGTCCAGTCCTCCTAGTCCTCCCTGTTCCTGCCTTCCCTTGCCCCGGCCCTGTTTCCTTTAGCCTTCCCTTTGCCTTCCCCTTAGCCAGCTCGCCTCTTAAAGGCACTGGGCCTTTTCCCTTTCTTGTTTATCCAGTATTGGTGTTCTCCCTTAAAGGGACAGTGCCGTTTTTCTGAGTGTTTTCAATAAATGCCCGTTCTTGGCTTACTCTCATACCTGTCTTGTGTTGTGCGATTGGGGTCGGTTACAAACCATAACAGATGGGACTTTCAGGCTCTAGTCCAACGCTGAAACAGATCGTGGAATCAGGTAGATATGTAAAGAAAGTGCAGATATGGTGGTGGTCGTCACAGGTCGCGGGATATTAACGTAGTAGGTGGTGAAATGAGCGTACGAGAGGGGCCTTCCGAAGCATAACACGTAGGCTTTTGAAAATATCACCCAGACTAGCCGTACCTCGAAGTTGTTACAGGGAGGGGATTTTCTCTAGGGGTATCAGCCGGGCTAACTATAATTGATCTGTTATTAAGGGTTGGTTAGGAGGATGCAGGTTTTGCCTGTTAACCCGTGAGAAGGTTGATTTCAGAAGGCAAAGGCCGGCGGAGATCCGATTAGAACGTGTTTAGCTTGGGCGCTCATTTCAATACGTTACGTCGCGGCAAACGGGGATAATAGCTCTTAGCAACAAATCGTTTCATTATACGGTTTACAATGTAAATGTTTATTGCATGTATTGTGTACTAACGCTCTTAAGCGCGGTAAAAATGAGTGCGGCGAAACTATTGAAAATAGTAACAATGTGTGGTACTGTTAAAGTTAAAGCTAGGATAGCACTGAGGCTAACGCCCGAGCTATCGACTAGCTAAAAGGTCAAGCTAGTCTTTCGAAAATGTAAGACAACAAACACTTTGAACCGGAAGTCGTTCTAAGCAATTTGAGTATGAAATGTTTTTATATTTTTTAATCTGTAAAAATAAGCGCTTGCGTTGAATTAAAGTCCAGTTAATGGGTGACGTCGTTGTAACGCTGCCGTGGTCTACTATAGGTGCTCAGTGAACGGAATAAGATTGCCGTTTACGCTCGTAGCCGTTGTTAGGCTAGGCTAAGCTATGATGCTAAGCTATGCTGCAAGCTAACGGGCGGTAATGGGAGCTAATATAGGCTACTGGGGCTATTGTTACTGGATGACGGCCGCTGCGGCGTGGCTCGCGGTGGCTAAGGCTACCTAGCTATGTGCTACGTGCTGCTGGGACTGTTCAATGCTGCATGCTGCTCGGCGTGGCTTGTGGTGGCTAAGGCTACCTAGCTACGTGCTACATGCTGCTGGGACTGTTCAAATGTTGAATGTTGAGAATGAGTGATATTGTTGTGTGACTGATATATCGTTAATGTTAATGCGTAGTGTGAATTGCAGTATGGTTGTGTACTTTTGATGTTGTTTGGCAATATAATTATGGTTAAGGCTAGTTGGTAGGCCGTAAAGGAGGCTTGCGCACGCGCACTAGGTTGTGAGTGAAATATGTGTGGTGTGTGAAGGTTGTGTGCAGTGTGGGTGATATGTGGTTAGGAGTGCACTAGGGGGCGGTAGAGCCTTGTCTTAGGCTCCCGTCCTGGTTTAGATTACAATCTTCAAGTATGAGGTCATTTGTTATGGGGTCGAGCCTCTTATAATACATAAACTATATTGCAGTGATAATAGTTTCGGCCAATACGGTGACATATGGACATAGAATCTCTTTCTTCCTTCCTCCCTCCCTTCTCCCCCTCCTCTCTCCCTCCCTCCTTTTCCCTCTCCCCCCTCCCTCCCTTCTCCCTCCCTCCTTTCTCCCTCCCTCCCTCCCTTCTCCCCCCTCCTCTCTATCGACGACGTAGCAAGATGGGACTCTCGGGATATCTCGCGATGTGCTAATAATACGACTTGGCATGTAAACAAGGAGCACGGCCATCTTGGGTGGGGGCGCCGTGTTTATTATCTAGGGTAGGGGCGCGGGGCGTCCATTTTGAGGGATTTATTTTTTTCTAGGTGGTGTTTGTTTGGGATTGCAGTAGGGGGCGGCAGAGGCCATGTTTAGGTTTCCATTCAGAGCTGCTTTGGTTTTCGTATTATCCTACGCACAGGATGTTTTTTCTTTTAAGGGTTAATTTGTTAGTAAGGTTAGATTGTTAAGCAGTGGTAGTGTTGGTAATGTAGTTTAGTCTAGTGGTGGGATGTAGAAGGGAGGTGGGATCCCAGCCCCCCTCCTCTCTCACTCTCTCTCTCTCTTTCTCTTTTTCTCTCTCTTTTTCTCCCTTGTCACGGGGATGACGTTGATGTCTGAGTTTACTTGCTATTTTGGGGTTCGACTGCAGTGTTATGTTGTTGATATGAGGGCGGTGTAATAGGGGGAGTGGAGGTTTAGTTTGGGTACGAATGAGGTGGCACAGGTGTGCATTTGGGAGTGCAATGTAGTACGACTCACTCGTTTTCTTATCCCTCCTTCTCCTTCTCACTCTCCCTCGTTATTAAAGAGTTTCAGTGGGCCTGGTGGCTCATGCAGGTTAGACTTGTTTATTTGTTTATTGATATTTCCTGTTTATGTACTGGGTTAAGTGGTGGTCGATAGATTAAATGTAGTTCTGGGGTTAAGGGGACATAGTGTGTATTTTTTGTGTTTGGACCAGGTTGCTGAGCCCTCCCTCTCATAGTGGGGATTGTGTTTTCCTATTCAGGTGCCATTCTTCTCAATTTTTAGCTTGGGTTTGTATATTATTTTTGTAGGGGTAGATGTAGTAGCGGTTACGTTTGCGCAAGCATTGGACTTTAAGCCATATTGGGTATGATTGTTTCCGTTCGGGTTTGGGTGGATGTGGTTGTTTTGATTTACGTTGCCCCCCCTAGCCCGTGTAGATTTTTTTTCCTCCCTTCCCGTCCTGTGTCCTTAGCTTAGGTCCTAGCTCTTTCCCTAGCTTTTTTCCTAGCTCCTCTCCCCTTGATGATCATAGGTGCTCCCTCCCTCCCTCCTCCTTCCCTCCCTCACACGGTGGTGCAGGAGGGTGTGAAGGGGGGCCGTGCAGGGGTGGGCGTCCCGTTGATGCCGGGATGTCGGGGTTCCGTTCTGTGATCTGGGTGGTAGACATTCTGGGTTGATAAGGCCAGGGTGTGCAAGGGGTATGACATGGGGGACGTGCCTGTGGCTGTATGCATTGTTGGTTCAGTGGTAGGATTCTTGCCTGCCGCGGTTGTGTGTGTGTGTATACAGTTTTTTCCTAGTGAGTTGATTCTAGTTCGGGCTTAGGCGAACAGGGTGTGTAATTTTTTTCATTTCAACGGGGTACCGGCTCCCAACTCCCCCACTGAGGTATCAGGGGGTCGAGGGGTGCATTTGGGTACGGGGTTAGGCTTTGTGCCATATTGTATGTGGGACTTATGGTAGTGGTGTTTGTTGTTGTTAATGTGAATCTGAGATGCTGTGTGGGTGCAGCAGTGGTTGAAAGTTGTGTGAATTTTGAATATCCTTGTGGGGAGCCCGGGGATTCTCTTTCAGGTTGCAAACTGGGAGGGGATGTCTTGGGCTGCGGATGGCAGACCTGTGGGATATCATTGGTCTGCAGGGGATTTCATTAGGAGTGGTGTCTGCGCCTGTGATTTATAAGACAGGTGTGGGACGCTACGCCGAGCACGAGGTTTCAGTGATATGAGTCACTGAAGGTTTATTTTTTTCCTCGTGAGATGATGGCGGTTGACGTTTAACACCTAAGGTTAAGGTGTTAAAAAGGGGGTATGTGTATTAATTATGAGTAAATTATGTGAATACTGTGATGTAAAATGTGATGTAAGATAAGAATACATATTAGGCTTTCTCAGATAGAAATAAATACAGCAACACATAGAAGCTAATGTTAGAATTAAATCTACACATAGTCATTTAAAGGGCAATAGGATTTAGAATATTTTATGTGAAAAGAATTACAAATACATTAAGGCGAAGAAGACATTTTAATCAACTAAATTACCATATCTAGCACAAAGGTTTAGAAATGATAGGCTGTAAAACTAATTCTGATTGTTCAAAGGAAAGGACCATCAACGTACCAAAGAACAGGAGAGGTTGATGTACAATGGGTATTCCGCAGAGTCGTGTGAGAGAATACACGACAAAATGATTGGAAGATCCAGTTTTCCAGATTGGACAAAGGACAAAATGCAGCAAAGGCTGAATCGTTATAATTCAAATAAATTGCACTAACTCTCTCTAAAGTGATATTAGTATAGAGATGCCCGACATTTCCATGCTTAAAGATAATGATGGATTGTGAAAGGGAAATGCCACTGCTAATTAAGTGTATGTTTTTTTTTCTTTCTTTCTCCACAGTTGCTCGGGGCGGACTGAGACAGTGCTGACGATTCCAACTCCAGACTGGGGAACAATTGACTGTTAAAATCTGGGTATAAGTATAATAAGCGTCTTATCGATTCCTGTCTGCACCAGTAAAATCTGAAAGTGTGAAGTGAATTTTAACTCAAGTTTGTAAAGATAGTTTAAAACACAGAGAAACTTGATTTTCCAAACGGTAATAATATGAGTGCATGAGCGAGTGAATGGTTAATATAGAGCAAATTCACCAACTTTGATAGAAGAAAATAGAAGTAAATAGAATAACAAAAACGAGAGTTGACAATAAGTCTATTTCAATAAGCCGGAGTATAAAAAATAGAAACAATATAGAAATGGCCAACAATAGTCAGGCCAATAGTGGGGAAATGCCAATAACCTCTGCAGACACTTCAATGACCGCATTGAGCAGTGACATTAACCTGATTGATTTAAATATGACTGATTTCCCTCATGTGACGAGCCGGTCAGAAGGACTTGGAATGTTAAACTTGCCTCCAACACAGGGGGGTCCGGCGCAAGAACCGCAACAAAATCCGAGAAGACCACCCTGGCAGTCACCGGGACAAGGTGGAAACAGAAGAGGTGGAGCGAATGGATCCAGACCTCGGCCGGGGTCAATAGAGTGCTGGGCGTGCGGGACTAGGGACTGTGACCAGGAATATCGACCCTGAGGAGAAGGGTATCGTCCTCAAGCCAGAGGAAGTGGTCCTCGATGGAATAACAGACGAAGAGGCGGCTACGGGCAAAACCAGGGTCGGTATCAAGAACAGTGTCCACAGCCCACGAGCCCCCCCTGTCTAGAACCCCTCCAACCCCAGAGCCGGAATGAGAGGCGGGGCCCAGAGACGGGAAGTCAGACCGCCAGCGCCGAGATGGAGGAAGGGGGGCAGACCTACAAGCAAAGGAGAGCGTTTATAGAAGCGTTCGAGTGACATGAGGCGGTTCATCGAGACCTGATGAAGACACAGCGGGCGATTGGTCAAGCCGCACACGAGACGCAGAGACTGGAGCAAGAACTGGCTAGAAAGAATGAACTGCTGAGTGGTACAGTTTGTGATATCATGCTTCGGGCGTCAGAACTAGGCCGCCGTGATCAAGCAATGCCCTGTGCTCTATTGCCCAGACAGGGAACTGGGCCGCGACAGGGTGGTGAAAGCCGAGGGCGGGGTGAGTTTCCAGGCCCCTCCCCACTCCAGGCTCAAAGGACGGCGGCTGAAAGGAACAGGTATGTGGCTTTCTCCCCGGAACAGGCTCAAGGGGGGCGGGCCCAAAGATGGACTGTCGGAGGAAAGAGCCATGGAGGTAATGGCAGAAAGCAAGGACAGACTCTGTGGCCGACGGACCCAGGGCCATCCGATTACAGGCGGGGGGCCCACAGGGCCCCGCAACCAAGGGAATCAGGACAGGTTTGCTGGTCCTGTGGACTGAAAGGTCATTTCCAAAGGTCATGTCTGCGGAGGCCATCGGCAGAATAGAAAAATATAGATAGGTATTAAGAATAAAAATAAATTGAATAAAAAAAAATATATTACTGATTAGGGGATTAGATTATGTGTGCAAGCTACTAAAATGGATGTGTGACTAACGTAGGCAAGTGGAAGATGGAGTAACTGACAGTTGCATGAGCTAATCGTACTAACAAAAACTGGTGGTTAAACAGTTAATATTAGACATTTAATATTAGACAGAGAAATGATGTGACACTACTTCAGATAGTGATCAGTAGTAATTATCCATGCTTAAGCAATAATCAGATTGGTCAAAGGGTGGACTGCATGATTAAGAAATTAAGAAGATGATATTGATAGACGGACATTAACAATCATGAATAATAGGTATAGGAGTATATTTCTTTTTAATTTTCTTTCCTAGTTTTTTACCAGCAATTTCTGCCTCAGGCCGGAAGTTTTCATTTTGTTTCTTCTTTTGATTTTTTTCGTTCTCTTTCTTAGTGTTTACGGGGGTGGTTATGCCCCTAGATAATAGTTTGATTTTGTTTCTTAGGCAGTGGTTGAAAAACGACAATTTTTGGTTATTGTTTTCATTTGTTTGTTTTTGCATGTTTTTCTTTGTTTTTGTTTCTTTTCTCTATTTTTTTCTTAGGACCCTGACGGGCTGGGAGTGATCTCTCACCGGTCAGGATAGGAGGATGGTGACAACACAGCGGGACTGGTAGTATATGTCTATATAGTGGACTGAGAACAAAGTGGATGGACTAGAGCTGGTTCATGATTATGTTCTCCGCCCATTGAGAATCCAGATTTAGGATCTGGGAGGTTGTGTCGCAGTTTTGTGGGGAGTGTTGGAAAAACATGATTCTCTGTACATAAGCTCTGTAGATTTTGGTCGCCATTGGCCAAGTAGCTTTGTGTAGGGTGTGGACATGTGCAATTGATAATTGGCTTATGGGGGACACTCTGACAGCTTGTTAGAGGTTGACAGAGAGTGTGAGGGATGTGTGTTTAAAGGCGACTGTGGTTTGTTGCCGTAGCCAAAAAATAAGTAGAACTGTAATATGTACTCTCAGTCAGTGCTAAGTGCAGCATCACTTCACATCAAAAAATAAGTAGAACTGTAATATGTTCTCAGTCAGTGCTAACTGCAGCATCACTTCACATCAAAAAATAAGTAGAACTGTAATATGTACTCTCAGTCAGTGCTAAGTGCAGCATCACTTCACATCAAAAAATAAGTAGAACTGTAATATGTACTCTGTCAGTGCTAAGTGCAGCATCACTTCACATCAAAAAATAAGTAGAACTGTAATATGTACTCTGGCATTGCTAAGTGCAGCATCACTTCACATAAAAACAGTCATGTTTCTCACTCAAGTGAAGTCAGTGTGATGGCTGTGACTGGATACTGTCTACAAGTGCTTTGTAGTTAGGCTCATAGCTACTGACTGCCAGTCTGAGACAGTCTGTGAGGTGTCTGTCAGTAAGGCGGCTCCTGTACTTTGATTTGATTATTTTCATCTGTGAAAATGACATTTCACAGAGATACGTGGATCCAAAGTAGGCACTCACTTTTAGTGCACATGCAGTGAGAAGAGGAAACTTCTCTCTGCTGACAAGTCCCCAAAAATCACTGTCCCTTGATCTGGCTTTCAGCTCTATGTCATTTTGTAAATCAACCATCTCCATGTCAACTCCACTTTGCAAATTAAATACTTGCTGGAATTTGGCTGCTACCTGCTCTATATCAATGGGCACAAATGGGTTTGAGACAAATGCAGCAATATCTCCCATGACATCGAACTCACCAAAACGCAGATTGAACTCTGTTGCCAGTTTGTCCAGGTGAGTACAGTACTGCTCAGGGTCAAAAGCATCATTGTCTTCCAATGCCTGTGCCATTTTCTCCAGGTTGGGAAAGTGCGTCAGCCTCCTATTCTTTAGGTGGGTGGTCCAAACACCGAGCTTGGCCTTGAACCCATTCACTGCGCTTATCATGTGGGGAAGGTGTCTGTCTTTTCCCTGCAGCTCGTAGTTGAGTGCGTTCAGTTTTGCGGTTATGTCTGTCAGGAACCCCAGGTCCAGTAGCCACGCATTGTCTGACAGTTCCTTGTGCTCCTCGTTCCTTGTCGACAGGAACGTCTTGATCTCAGGCAGCAAGTCGATAAATCGCTGCAGCACTTTGCCGCGACTCAACCACCGCACATCAGCATGGAGAAGCAGGTCTCCGTAAGCGGCATCGAGCTCATCCAATAACGCTTTGAATAAGCGGTGCTGAAGCGCTTTCGCTCGAATCGAGTTGACTAGTTTCACCACCAGTGTCATTACATGGGAAAAGTCCAACACCTTCCCAGCCAAGGCCTGCTGATGGATCACACAGTGATAAGTCACGAAGGAAGGGAAATCAGCGTCATTACGGCACAGTCCAATAAATCCATTGCGCGCACCGCGCATTGCTGGGGCCCCGTCAGTAGTAATCGCCACTAGTTTATGAATGGGTATGTCATTTTCACCGACATATTTTTTGAACTCATTGTAAATATCCACACCCCTTGTTTTCTCCTTTAAGTGTAAAAGAGTGAGGAAATCCTCCTTTGTTGTAGAATCCTGGAAAACCATTTTGACAAATGCAACAAGCTGCGCTGTGTCCATTACATCCACGGATTCATCAAACTGTAATGAGAAATATTCACAGCGTGCCAAATCCATTAACACTTGTCTGTCCACGTCCTCGGACAGTGACTCGACCCTCCTTGTCACTGTTGCAGGGCCCAGAGGTACAGCACGTAGTGCGGTTTTGATCTCTTGTTTGTTTTTGAAGTCACTCAAAACAGTATCTGCTGTAATGGCTATTGCTTCCTTTACTAACTCTCCATCTGTAAAGGGCTTCTTGTGTTTAGCCAAAAGGTAACTTACACGAAACGATGCTTCACTAGCAGCCTTATGTTGACAAACAGGTTTGGTGAAAAGCGATTGCTGGACCTTCAACTGTGATTTCAACTCGTCAACTTTTCTTGCACGAAGTGTGCTCTTGGGCGGGTAGGTGTCTTTGAATTTCTGGTGGTTGATGTTGTGGTGCCGCTCCAGATTTCCTCTTTTAGGCAGTGCTTGTGTTTGGTTGCACAACATACATACACACTTGTCTTTCACCAAGGTATGGAGAAATTCTTCTTCCCATTCTGGATGGAAAAGGTACGTTTTCGCTTTCTTCCGTGGAGCTTCTGCCATGTTAGCGATCTGGCGTCACCACAGCTGTATTTTTTTTTTTTTTTTTTTTGCGAGTTGAACTTGCACACCTCGTATTCTCTTATCTCTGATTGGTCACTTTCATACAGCGTCTGCGACACGCAGAGAGAGATAGAGAGAGAGAGAGAGAGAGAGAGAGAGAGAGAGAGAGAGAGACGCGTGCAATTTGTGTATTTATTTGTCTCACTTTCTATTTTCTTTGGGACAGGGAAAGATCGACAGGGAACGTCTAAAATGATCGACCAGTCGATCTTGATCGACGGGTTGGTGACCACGGATGTAGAGGATGAAGAGCAGGGGACCAAGTACTGAGCCTTGGGGGACACCATGAGTGATGGGGGCAGTGGGGGATTTGCAGTTGTTGATAGAGATGAATTGGTGCCTGTGTGAGAGGTATGATTGGAGCAAGGTGAGGGGGATTCCGGAGATGCCAACGGAGGACTGGAGACGAGTGATGAGGATGGGGTGACTGATGGTGTCAAAAGCAGCGCTGAGGTCTAGGAGAATGAGGATGGAGAGGGAACCAGAGTCGGCAGAGAGGAGTATGTCGTTGGTGACCTTTAGAAGAGCAGTTTCGGTGCTATATTTGGTGCGGAATCCGGATTGAAATGTATCATAAAGGTTATTGTTGTCGAGGTAGGATTTTAATTGGGAGGCAATGGCTCGCTCAATTATTTTTGAGAGGAAGGGGAGGTTGGAAATGGGGCGGAAATTATCAAGGGTTTCAGGGTTGAGACCGGGTTTCTTTAGTAGGGGGGTGACAGAAGCAATTTTTAGAGCGGGGGGAAATAGGCCAGTGGTCAGAGAGGTGTTTACAATGGAGGTGATTAGGGGAGGGAGACAAGCCTTGACTAGGATGGAGGGGATAGGGTCCAGGATGCAGGTAGAAGTTTTCATTGTAGAGAGAATGGAGGATAGGGCCGATGCGGTGATTTCAGTGAAGGATGTAAAAGGTGGGTTGGGCGGTGGAGAGGGGGTTGAATCCGGAGGGGAGATAGTGTTGGCGGAGGCAATTGTTAGTTGGGTGTGGATTTTGTCAATTTTTGTTTGGAGATGTGACAGATAGGAGACACATTTACTGACAGTGAAGGAACAGGAGATTGTGTGTCATTTACATACAGTCTTAAGATGACTAAACTTCCCCCTTTCCTGTATACGACAGGATACTGGTCACGTTGGTCGGCCAGCTTTAAAATTAGAACAAAAGGCTGTTTACCAAAACAAGACGCTGAAAAGGGCTGTCAACAGACCTCTGTTTATTACACTTTATAAAGCTTCCAAGTTTCTATTTAAAAACCTAGATAACATCTCCCTGAACGGATTTACATACAAGTGTCACAAGCAGCTGGAACAAAGCGCCTTAGGCTGCAGACATCCTGTGGGCACTCTGTGGAGACCAAATGTTTCAGGAGGCATTAAGTTTCACTACTCCAGTAATTAAAGTACGTTTATATCATTAAAAAAGCTCCAAATTAAACTGCAAATATTACTGTTATGTTGTGCTAATGATGTTGGACGTAATGATATGAAACATGCGTTGTTTATGACCAAAGTAAGCATCAAAGTTGCCATAAAACTCTTTCTGAACCAATTTGGAGAAATACCCATAAATACTGAAAACTAGCTGCTTATTAAGGATAATGATTAAAATGCAATAGGAGGGTCTTAAAACCAAAGAGAAGATCTTATACTCAAATAATAGGTTAACATAGGTATTGAAATACGGCAAAAGAACTAAACTGTTTAAGTAATTAAGGTTAAGAGTAATCCTTGGGTTTTAGTCAGTAAATGAAATATTGTATACTTTAAAACACAATAAAACAGAACAGTACGTTTGTGCTTAAAATAGACAGGTCTACCTCTAGATTCAAATTAAAACTCCTTATTTAGTGCTGTATGACCACTCAAGACGGCCGCTATGCACCTTAGCGAATCAGAATGAAGAGGTATTCCCCTCTGACGTAATACTTTAGCACATCCCAAAGGGGAGGAGTAAAAGGCTTTAAAACTAGCATGTTAGGTAGAGAGAAAAACAGATGCTTTACACACAACCTTTCGAACACACGCTTTTTTTTTTTGAGCCCACACAGACCCACGCAGAGGACGGCGAAACGAGAGCCAGAGGAGACCGTTGGAAGCAGTGAACGAGAACAAAGGGAATCAACAACTCAGCACCAGAAGACCATTCTTTAATTACCTTTGATTAGTCTGAAACGAATAATTGGTGGCATAGTACCGAGTATATTCGAATCATTGCACAATCCATTTTTCCATTTGAATTAAATCCTTGTTATTTCACTACTTGACTCTGCCAATAAAAGCGGATTTTTACAGTAGCTCAATTCTCAGCTTCCTCATTGATGCTTCCTACTCTCGCCGCCGTTATAACAAGACCGTGCTGGTCTTTATAAGTAGAAGGGGTTTTAACAGACGGACAAAACACAACGCAGGGTACAAGATACATCTGGTTCTTAAAGGTAGAACCATTTACCCCTTTTACTATAATAGTCCTACTTTTTCAATCAGCAAGAAAATGTGGATTTCTTTTTTTATTATAAACCAATAATATAACCATTATTATTACCATCTTTATTGGCAAGGATTGGACAATATGTGCCACGGTCAGGCAGCACCAGGGAAGAAGGCTACTACATACAGTAAGACACAAAGTTTGTTTTGACAACTTGTAACAAGCAACTTTGAAAACATTGCCATTCGGGTCTGTGTTTCCTGGGGTGGGCCCGGGGCTCAGCCGTCCTTGTAATCGCTACATGTCAAATGTTTATATATTCTCATATATTCTTCTGATAATCTGTATTGTTTCATGGTACAAATTCAATGAAACTATCAAATTCAATGGAATGATCGATAACATTAGCTAGCTCTTTTTTTCTTTTTTTATCTTGATAGCTCATTTTAGATATGGTTAGCATCCTGATATGCCAATCATCGGAGCTAGGCAGAACAAAATGGAACAACAACTACTTATCCCTGCTGCTTTTAAGCAGCCTCTAGATACCAAAGCAGACAGGGCCAAAACCATTGTGTATGTTCACTGTTGCGTTTACTGCTGGATACACTACAGGGCCAGGCTGTACCAACCATCTCAGGGGGGACTATATGACACTAGGTGGAACTAAGTATAACTTATGCATTCATGATTTTTATTTGTTTTCAAACTTGTACCCAACCATGACCCCAACACCAAGGTACGCACCAAACTGTGGCTTCTGTGTACCATTACATTCCTAGTAATAGCAGTACAAGCAGCTTGGGTTGTAAAAGGTGTTTCAAACAGTCTTGGTTATATAGTGATATGATGGGTTGTATAGTGTATTGCCTAGTATGACTATACAGAAGATGACTCAGATAACATGGTTACAGACCATGGAACACACAAGACTATGAGTTGGTTGAGAACTAGAACCATAGAGAAAAGCACTAGGAGTAAGATGAATGCATCAATGGAGGGCAGGGGTGGAGCGGTAGAGGGAAAGAAGCTCCAGATCCATCCTTGTGGCAGAAAGTAACATCAGTAAAAGGCCTCAGAATACATCAGGAAGAAGAAGGGCTTAGTAGTGGGAGTGTGGGTTGGCCGCATTGATCAGTACTTCTTGACTTCTTGAGAAGTCAGTCAAGTCAAAGTCGGTTTAAGTCCAGCGACAGGTAGAAAACCACAGTTCACAGGATATCAGTAACCCTATCACTGAGGAGGAGGAAAGTGCTGTAGGAGGGGATGTAGATGGTACTGAGGCCAGCCTGAGAGAAGAGCTGTAGGAGGGGATGTAGATGGTACTGAGGCCAGCCTGCGAGAAGAGCTGTAGGAGGGGATGTAGATGGTACTGAGGCCAGCCTGCCGGGCAGAGAGAAGAGCTGTAGGAGGGGATGTAGATGGTACTGAGGCCAGCCTGAGAGAAGAGCTGTAGGAGGGGATGTAGATGGTACTGAGGCCAGCCTGAGAGAAGAGCTGTAGGAGGGGATGTAGATGGTACTGAGGCCAGCCTGAGAGAAGAGCTGTAGGAGGGGATGTAGATGGTACTGAGGCCAGCCTGAGAGAAGAGCTGTAGGAGGGGATGTAGATGGTACTGAGGCCAGCCTGCCAGCCTGAGAGAAGAGCTGTAGGAGGATGTAGATGGTACTGAGGCCAGCCTGAGAGAAGAGCTGTAGGAGGGGATGTAGATGGTACTGAGGCCAGCCTGAGAGAAGAGCTGTAGGAGGGGATGTAGATGGTACTGAGGCCAGCCTAAGAGAAGAGCTGTAGGAGGGGATGTAGATGGTACTGAGGCCAGCCTGAGAGAAGAGCTGTAGGAGGGGATGTAGATGGTACTGAGGCCAGCCTGAGAGAAGAGCTGTAGGAGGGGATGTAGATGGTACTGAGGCCAGCCTAAGAGAAGAGCTGTAGGAGGGGATGTAGATGGTACTGAGGCCAGCCTGAGAGAAGTTGTAGGAGGGGATAGATGGTACTGAGGCCAGCCTGAGAGAAGAGCTGTAGGAGGGGATGTAGAGGGTACTGAGGCCAGCCTGCCGGGCAGAGAGTAGAGCTATGAGCAAAAAGCTATAGTTAAATGGCCTAGAGGGCAAATGAAACGAAAAAAGCTAGAAGGTCCAGGGTTCGATTCCCGCTTGGGGACCAGGTTTCCGCATTGCCAGGTACCCAGGTGGGGTATCTCCCAGGCCTCTCTGTGTGGAGTTTGCATGTTCTTCCCGTGCTCACAAGGGTTTCCCCTCCCGATAAGATGAACCCAATGGAAAAACATGCACAACAGATCACTAACGCTGTCGCGTTCCCTGATGACAGGAGCACTTGGATTGGTCCCCGGGGCGCGGCCCCACGCCAAAGCCCCTATCTGCTCCCGGCTGCCCTTGGGGGGGAAGGACGACGGGATGGGTCAAGCGCAGAGACTCGATTTCATTGGCGACCCAAAGAAAAAAGTGTGTGTTCCTGTGTGTGCCGCCCATCGCATGTGTGCGTCACTGCATGATGATTAAAGACTTCAAAAGTCCAGTTATTATTATTAACACTTTAATCGCCGGGAACGCCGTAACTCGTCTTTGCTCGCCATGCTCATTCTGCCGAAGACGCCGTAACTCGTCTTTGATCTGTTTACATCTTTTTTTCCATTTTCCCAGTCTGAACTTCACCGCGAAGCTTTTGGCAGCGAGTTTGAACCGGAAACTGCATTTCCTCTCAAATTACACTAGGTGGCAGTGTCCCCCTATTTTCTAACACCATCACAAGAGAATGAATATTGCAGCCTACAATGAAGCTGACATTTGATTGGCCAGCATACCTGACCACAGGTATAAAAGTTTACGCCGTCCCAGAATCTACGAGGTTTTGTTGGGGAGAGAGAGAGAGATAGATAGAGAGATAGATAGAGAGAGAGATTGAGAGAGAGAGATATTTGTATTGAGATCAGCCTATAGGCTATATTTATAGTTTTATACAGTATAGTGGTAGTATCAGAATAATTGTAAGGTTTCAGCTGTGCTTTAGAAGTACTTAGTCGTGCTAACTAGTAGTACTTTTGTGAGGGATTAGTGTGTAGTCTAGTTAGTATATTTTAGTAGTAGTAATAGTAGTTTGATCAGTTAGTAGTTCCATTTAGATTATTAGTTCAGTATGAGGAGACGTAGTGTAGGTACTAGGCGAGGGGACAGGCCGACGGCGGATCGGTTTGTTCAAACCAAGCTGGCATTTGGACCCGTTGCAGCAGCAGCAGCACCAACGACCGGTCCTTTGGTAGCTCCGACCGGGGAGAGCCGTGAGACCGTCGCTGGGCCCAGCGACGTGTCTCGCCCCGGGACCGGGAGCGTATCTCCCCGTCGCAGTTTGAGGAAGAGGAAGGTGGCTGTGCTGATATCTTCTTCAGCCTCATCGGACAGCGATTCAACTGTGCATGAATCTGACGGCAGCGCCGATTGGAAACACCAGGTAAGGTCGTGTAGATGTGATTGTGTGTGTGAAACGTGTATATTTGATGATGCTTTACCTAACGCTAATTGATTCATTGTATACTGTGAATATGTAACGTTAGTTCGCCAACCAACGCCGGTATGCATTCATTATAGATCGGGAGTCATCTGACGAGGACATTGATCTTGGTCGGAGATACTATGAATCTGATTCATCTCACGAGTCCGACGGGGGACATGGTGGTGGTGGTGGTCGAGGGGAGAAGGGTAAGTCATGTTGACGAATGCAATGTGAATATTGTGTGTTTACATGCATGTTCAAATCGATACAGTTACATCATTTGGATATGCATATAGGCCTTGTCCATGGCTTTGATGTGTGTGTGTGTGTGTGTGTGTGGTGTGTGTGATGCAGGCATTGATGCACAATGATCTGCTTATTTTATTTGGAGGTTATATTGCCATTATTTTATTCATGCAGGTTCAAATCGATACAGGCTAAGCTACATTGTTTGGATATGCATATAGGCCTTGTTGATTCACCACCATGTGCTGGGAAGTTCAAAGGGGGGGGGGGGAGTGTCCATGGCTTTGATGTGCAATGGTGTGTGTGTGTGTGTGGTGTGTGTGATGCAGGCATTGATGCACAATGATCTGCTTATTTTATTTGGAGGTTATATTGACATTATTTTATTCATGCAGGTTCAAATCGATACAGGCTAAGCTACATTGTTTGGATATGCATATAGGCCTCGTTGATTCACCACCATGTGCTGGGAAGTTCAAAGGGGGGGGGGGGGGAGTGTCCATGGCTTTGATGTGCAATGGTGTGTGTGTGTGTGTGTGTGTGTGTGGTGTGTGTGATGCAGACATTGATGCACAATGATCTGCTTATTTTATTTGGAGGTTATATTGCCATTATTTTATTCATGCAGGTTCAAATCGATACAGGCTAAGCTACATTGTTTGGATATGCATATAGGCCTCGTTGATTCACCACCATGTGCTGGGAAGTTCAAAGGGGGGGGGGGAGTGTCCATGGCTTTGATGTGCAATGGTGTGTGTGTGTGTGTGTGTGTGTGTGTTAGGGTTGCCACCCGTCCCGTAAAATACGGAATCGTCCCGTAA
The DNA here is from genome assembly GCF_963971535.1 of Notolepis coatsorum. Lineage (NCBI taxonomy): Eukaryota > Metazoa > Chordata > Actinopteri > Aulopiformes > Paralepididae > Notolepis > Notolepis coatsorum. Next base: position 18,503,445 of record NC_140166.1, on the reverse strand, counting down.
TTGGAAACTAAAAGACGCGTTCCGTATTGAACTGATACGGGACGCCCTTTGTCCCGTATTTTAAGGTTGCCAGTTTAGTGAAAGAAATGAGCCAGCCGACCTACAAAAACAAGCAAAAGTGTGTCCAAAAGTTGCGGAAAATAAACAGACATGGCAACTCGGGTATAGTGGGCGTGCGCTCAGCAGCTCACCGACCAATGAGAATTAGCGCTTTCACGTTGCTAGGAAGAGTTCTGTGCCGTTGTGCCAATCAGAGAGTCTGTGCGCTGCGTGATTTATTTTCGAAGTCGCTTTGAAATGATTGTCTACAGCAGACACTACTCCACCGCGTCCTAAAAAGACAAAACGCCTCCAGAAGTACAGACCTGAGTGGGACGAGGCAAACCTCTGGTGTGATAGTCAGTGGAGATGTTTACAAAGCAAACTGTAAAGTATGTAGGTAGGTGTGTGTTTTCTGTGGCGCATTGTGGACTGACTGACATCAGACATATGTAGGTAGGTAGGTATGGGATATTACATCTTATTTATCTGGTTGTGTTTTAACTAGATGTCAGTATTTCTATTTACCTGCCCTGGCAGCCATGAGTTTACTCTTCTTTGCACTTTATTTTTTATTAATCTTTTAATTTGGGTCACACAAGTGTTTCATTGTAATATAAATTGTCCTCTTTGAGTAAAAGTGTTCCCAGGCTTAGTTTTTACAGCACTTTATATGCATACAGTATTATGCTCAAGTTGAGGCTATAGTTCAGCCAATTTATTAAAACAATGTTAAATGCAAATAAAGCACTTTAAACTTTAAGTATGACTAAATGCTTTCTTGACTATATATAGTAACTGTTCCAAAATGCATAGATTTATATGTATTTTAGGGGTTTGGGGGGCTAGCTCTTTTTAATATAAATGTCATAGATTGTTTTATTTAGATTTCATAGATTTCTATGCATTTCAGGAGTTTGGGGGGCTGGCTCCCCAAAATAATTAAATAACATAACCCTAACCCTAACCCTAAAACCGAAATAAAGTAAAAAAAAAAAAAAATAGTGACAAAATCCGGCCATTTTCGCCCAAAAAACCGCCCCAATTTTTTTTATGTGTCCCTTATTTCTACTGGTCAAAGGTGGCAACCCTAGTGTGTGTGTGTGTGTGTGGTGTGTGTGATGCAGGCATTGATGCACAATTATCTGCTTATTTTATTTGGAGGTTATATTGCCATTATTTTATTCACAGGCCTGTATCACACACACACACACACACACACACACACACACACACACACACACACACACACACACACACACACACACACACACACACACACACACACACACACACACACACACACACACACACACACACACACACACACACACACACACACACACACACACACACACACACCATTGCACATCAAAGCCATGGACACTCCTTCCCCCCATATAAACTCCCCAGCACATGGTGGTGAATCAACGAGGCCTATATGCATATCCAAACAATGTAGCTTAGCCTGTATCGATTTGAACCTGCATGAATAAAATAATGGCAATATAACCTCCAAATAAAATAAGCAGATCATTGTGCATCAATGCCTGCATCACACACACCACACACACACACACACCATTGCACATCAAAGCCATGGACACCCCCCCCCCCTTTGAACTTCCCAGCACATGGTGGTGAATCAACGAGGCCTATATGCATATCCAAACAATGTAGCTTAGCCTGTGTCGATTTGAACCTGCATGAATAAAATAATGGCAATATAACCTCCAAATAAAATAAGCAGATCATTGTGCATCAATGCCTGCATCACACACACCACACACACACACACACCATTGCACATCAAAGCCATGGACACCCCCCCCCCCCCCCTTTGAACTTCCCAGCACATGGTGGTGAATCAACGAGGCCTATATGCATATCCAAACAATGTAGCTTAGCCTGTGTCGATTTGAACCTGCATGAATAAAATAATGGCAATATAACCTCCAAATAAAATAAGCAGATCATTGTGCATCAATGCCTGCATCACACACACCACACACACACACACACACACACACACATGTACATGCTTTGATGTACAATGACTGCTGATTTATTTTGTGTTCATTACAGGATCCAACACCGAGTCCGGCGGTGGTACACCAACATACTTGGGTATGTACTAACTACATTCATGTATGTAAATGTATTACTATTGTGTTTTATGAGACTTACTTACTGAATGAATTTAATCCAATTCAGATTCTGGCGCAGACTCCGCAGAGAGTGACACAGAGACTGGCAACGACATAGCATCACAGTCTACTCCTGCAGGTGATTGTACATAAAATATAACACATAATGCTATATATATATATATATATCATGTAAATAAAATGACAATACGTTGCCCTAGTGTAATGTATTACATCATGTGATTCTAGAACTGGATGCTAGTCGGGACATGCCGGAACCCGTTGCAGGGCGGAAACGCACATCTAAGCGCGGTAAGTTGGCCTCACTCTGCACACCACTTCCAGCTCTGACCTCTGACCCCCACACCACGTCCAGCTCTGACATCTGAACCCCACACACACTCACTCATTCACTCACACACAGTTTGTAACTACGTGGCATATGAATGTTTGTCTACAGTAGGGGTGTTATAGTATATTTGTATAATTGACAGGTCGTGGCGTGCGACGCGGAGGAGCGAAGAGCAGGTCTGCGAGCCGTCAGGACCAGGAGAATGCCTGGTCTCGTGAGGGCTGGGTGCCTCATAGGATCCCATTCACAGCCCAACCGGGGTTGCTCCAGGACGCCGCGGCACTGAATTCGTACCGGCCTGCAAAATGGCTAGATCTGTTCCTGACAGATGATTTTCTCAATGCCATTGTTGCCCAGACCAACCTCTACGCTGATCAGTGCATTGCCCGGCTGGACCCCACGCTAACCAGTAGCAGGGCACTGAATTGGACGGCCCTCACATTGAAGGAGCTGAAGAAGTTCCTTGGACTCAATTTCCTGAGCAGTGTCCTTTGGAAGCCTCGCATGGACATGATGTGGACCACTGATGATATGATGTTCACACCATACTACTCAGCCACCATGCCACGCAACCGGTATGAGTTGATCTGGCGATTCCTCCACTTTGCGGACAACACATCCCTAGATGTTAGAGACAAACTGTGTAAGGTACGTCCTGTAGTCGACCATGTCAACATGAGGTGCAAGGAACTGTACCAGCCCGAACGTGAGCTCGCCATTGACGAGGGGATGATGGCATGGCGAGGCCGCCTGACTTTCCGTGTCTACAACCCCAACAAGCCAACCCGGTATGGCATCAAGTCGTACTTCCTGTTCGAATCACGCACAGGATATTGCTTCGCATTCAAGCCATATTGCCGGGATGGCGCGAACCTGGGGGACACGGTCGTCGGTCTGCTTGGATGTTTGTCTGGGGCCGGTTATACGCTGTTTATGGATAATTTTTTACAACATTGTAAACATGTCCGCCAGGCTCCGACAGTTGAGGACCGACGTCTGTGGTACCCTCAGGAAGCACCGGGGGGAGCCAGCGATCATAAAGAACCTGACCAAAGCTGACATCGGTGTGGGGGAGCGCATTGCTGTCAACAATAAGCAGGTCATGATCGTGGCATGGCGCGATAAAAGGATCGTGAAGACCATCACCAGCTTCCACAAGGACACCATGGAAATGGCGTGTGGCAGAAGCAGAAGGGCAAAGCGGTGAGGGTGGAGATGCTCAAGCCGTCAACCATCATGTGTTACAATAAATTCATGAACGGCATCGACCAGTTGGATCAGAATATATCATACTATCCAGCTGCACGTAAGACTGGAAAGTGGACCAAAAAGTTTGTGATGTATCTGATCCAAATATGTATGTTCAACGCTTTTGTCTTGTACAAAATCAGGCACCCACAAGGGTATTATTACAACCTCTTCCGGTTCACCAGGGCTGTGGCGCGGACCTACACAGGGGGTCAGGAGTTGAAGATTCCTGGGGTGACAGAGGAGGAGGAGGAGGAGGCGGAGGCAGGGGGTGGGGGTGAGGAGGAGGAGGAGGCAGGGGCTGAGCAGGTGGGGCGTGACGGGCAGCGCGACCCTAGGGCCCCACCGGGGGACCCGCAGAGCAGATTAGTGGGTTGCTTTGGGAAGCATGTAATGGTTGCATACAAAGCCACCCCCAAGCAAAAGCTACCGTGTAGGAAATGTCGGGTTTGCAGTAGGCGTGGCCTCAGGAGTGAGACCAGATATTTTTGCACATCGTACAAAGTCCCCCTGCATCGTGACAAATGCTTCACTCTGTACCACACAAAGAGGGATTTCTCTAAATAGTTTCTTTATTAGTTGTCATACAGAAGTACAGACTACTTCTAAATAATCCGGCACACAGAAGTACAGATTACTTCTAAATAATCCATCATTGTGTGATACAGACAACCATGTGTACCGGTACATAGTATAGCTAGCTGAGAGTAGTATAGTGTAGTATAGTATAGTATAGTATAGTATAGTATAGTATAGTATAGTATAGTATAGTATAGTATAGTATAGTATAGTATAGTATAGTATAGTATAGTATAGTGTATGGGTAGTTGCACTGTTTTCTGTACAAGACAAATGCGTTGAACACATGTATTTGGGCCACGGTTGTCGATATTGCATAGGCATGTTTGGACCACTTGCAGATGAGACGTTATGTTAGCGATCTAGCTGTGTCGACTCCATTCATCATTTGCATTGTGTGTGTATATAGTTTATTTTTTTATTTATCTTTTCCCCCCCTCATTTTTACCGTTTGCACAGAACCAATGGTTGCTGACAGTCACCCAGTTTATAAAAGTATATACTGTAGGTAACATACCACACTTTTCTAATGCAGTCCATTGGCCTCTTATTTATATACTTTGGAAGCATGTATTGGATATTTTTTGGTCCACAGATCATCTGGCGCTTCATCCATTTATCAATGGACAATGCAGTCATCGATGCGAGAGACCAAGTAAGATATGCCCTGTAGTTGATCATGTGACGTGCCTGTACTGTGAATGTTACCAGCAAACTTCTAAATGCACTGAAACAATGGTAGGTTATCCTCCAGTGTTCACTTTTTATAAGGTATTGTCTTGGTAAATTACCATAATCCTATACTGTGAATGTTACCAGCAAACTTCTAAATGCACTGAAACAATGGTTGGTTATCCTCCAGTGTTCACTTTTTATAAGGTATTGTCTTGGTAAATTACCATAATCCTATACTGTGAATGTTACCAGCAAACTTCTAAATGCACTGAAACAATGGTTGGTTATCATCAGCCAGTGTTCACTTTTTATAAGGTATTGTCTTGGTAAATTACCATAATCCTATACTGTGAATGTTACCAGCAAACTTCTAAATGCACTGAAACAATGGTTGGTTATCATCTAGTGTTCACTTTTTATAAGGTATTGTCTTGGTAAATTACCATAATCCTATACTGTGAATGTTACCAGCAAACTTCTAAATGCACTGAAACAATGGTTGGTTATCATCAGCCAGTGTTCACTTTTTATAAGGTATTGTCTTGGTAAATTACCATAATTGTATACTGTGAATGTTACCAGCATATGTGTCTAATGCACAGCAACAATGGTTGGTACTGATGACTGTCACCCAGTTTATTGAACATATTTTGAAATAAAAATGTCTTAATTTCATCAAAGTTTCAAGTTTTCTGCATTGTAAAGTATTCTGTATTTTATAATAATGTTTTCTGGACCTACACCAGTAGTTATAACTTACTTCGTTAGCGCCAGGCATGGTGGTTGATAAGGTAGTAGTATTTCCAAGTGAAACTAATTGATATATTATCAATACAAGATATTATTACTTTATGAATGTGTTTATCATGTATGGACGAATAAATTGGAAAACAGGTAGGTACAGAGCAACACAGTGTCTACAACACAGGAGCAGATTATGCACAGTACATGAATGAGAAACAGTCAAAATGGTTTTTTTTTTAGTTTATTGCATGCACATGATCTATAATACCTGATCGGTACAATATCTACTAACCTGATCAAAACAATATATTCCCACCTGATCGATATAATAGTATTACTCCATTTCAAGTTTGTCAGTCAGTCAGTCAGACTGTCAGTCGGACTGTCAGTCGGACTGTCAGTCAGTCAGTCGGACTGTCAATCAAACAATCAAACAATCAATCAAACAATAAATCAATCAATCAAACAATAAAACAATCAATCAAACAAACCATCAAACATTCAATCAATCAAACAAACCATCAAACATTCAATCAATCAAACAATAAAACAATCTATCAAACAAACCATCAAACATTCAATCAATCAAACAAACCATCAAACATTCAATCAATCAAACAATAAAACAATCTATCAAACAAACCATCAAACATTCAATCAATCAAACAAACCATCAAACATTCAATCAATCAAACAATAAAACAATCTATCAAACAAACCATCAAACATTCAATCAATCAAACAAACCATCAAACATTCAATCAATCAAACAATAAAACAATCTATCAAACAAACCATCAAACATTCAATCAATCAAACAAACCATCAAACATTCAATCAATCAAACAATAAAACAATCTATCAAACAAACCATCAAACATTCAATCAATCAAACAAACCATCAAACATTCAATCAATCAAACAATAAAACAATCTATCAAACAAACCATCAAACATTCAATAATCAAACAAACCATAAAACATTCAATCAAACAATAAAACAATCTATCAAACAAACCATCAAACATTCAATCAATCAAACAAACCATCAAACATTCAATCAATCAAACAATAAAACAATCTATCAAACAAACCATCAAACATTCAATCAATCAAACAAACCATCAAACAATCAATCAAACAATAAAACAATCTATCAAACAAACCATCAAACATTCAATCAATCAAACAAACCATCAAACATTCAATCAATCAAACAATAAAACAATCTATCAAACAAACCATCAAACATTCAATCAATCAAACAAACCATCAAACATTCAATCAATCAAACAATAAAACAATCTATCAAACAAACAAACCATCCATCCATCCATCCATCCATCCCAGTCTAAATTGCTTTATAACACGTTCGGTAACTATTATCACCCCCCCCCCGCCCATGTTGGTGCATGTTCTCGTCTGTTTCAAGCAGCAGCAACGGGGAATTGCGCACCTCGCATAAAAAGGCTTGTAACTTTCTTTCTAAAGAATCCACCTGGATTTCCCTCTTTATTTAGCTTTTTTAAACTTGTAATTGTGAACGAACGAAGACATGCAGAAACAAACGTTTTTTTTCATAGTGTACATCAACTCGTCGTCGTCAAATGAGCCAAACCATTTCCCCATAGTTATAATATAAAATATAGAAATAGCTCCGCTAAGATCATGAGATATGCTAAAATCGCCCAGGAATCCTGGCCAGGCACAGTCATGTCCGGATTTCTGGCCGGCGACCAAAGTGTTAATAGCAGTAGAGGTTAATACTTGGACAGCTTGGGTTGTAGGTGGTGTTTCAAAAAGTCTGGTTATATAGTGTTTTGATGGGTTGTATAGTTTATTGTATAGTAATAGTAGTAATAGCAGTAGACGTTAACGTACTTGGACAGCTTAGGTTGTAGGAAGCGTTTCAAACAGTCTCTGGCTACCGAGTTGACGATCAGTCTTTTCTGCCAGCTCTCCCCTACAACAGAAAATGACACACAGGAACAGGAAGTCAGGAACAAGAACAGGACATTAGGAAGAGGTAGTTACTGGGACATAGAGGAAACGAGACATGAAAACCAGCTCTGGAAAAAACAGTTCTGGAAAAACAAGCAGACTATTAACAGAATTCTGCTATAGGGCGACAATAATGTAGTCAAGAGGCATGGTTTCTATCTTGAGCCTGAACTGGCATGGTTTCTTTTATTCACATGGAAAGAGCAGTAACACAGGTCTTCTCTCACTGAGAGACATGGGGGGGAGAAAGAAGTGGGATGAGACATCTACTTTTATACTCGCCACATGGTGGTGTACCTGGGTGGCTCCGCCTAGAGCGCCCTCTAGTGGGAACAGATATATATGCAGCTAGACAGTTACTGGTGGAGACAGTTATATATGCAGGTAAACAGTTACTAGTGTAAACAGCCATATATACAGTTAGACAGTTACTAACAATCCTACACAGAACCTCTGACTTCACAGACCTGGGATTCTACAGACCTGGGACTCTACAAGATGAATGGAGTGAGATGTAAAATTGCTTATACCAGTACATGTAGAGGAGGCTTATTTGACTGAGAAACACATTTGTAATGTTTAGGGTCATAGAAACATGGTGACATTTTAAACTCGGAATGTCATTCAGTGGATCTCTTTTTAAAAGGGATGGTTTGGTTGCATACTGATGACATATTTCACACAACAACAAGGTTAAGCTATGCTAATATACGTTTTTGTATGCGCTTTTCATGATACGCAAAGACACATACGCAACAAGCCAAATCAGAACAAAGGCACAAGGTGGAAGAGAAAAACACAATAATGGAAAATAATGTATGAATACATAAAATACAAAATATGATCAGAGATTAACCCTTGTGCCTTCATGATGCTTAAAGCACGAAAGTGTGCATCAAGTTCAAGGTCATACAATTTATAATTTTTAATATTTAAAAAAATATATATATATATCCACGATTACCACTAAGAACCTTACCTCAAGATATCTATAAAATATTACAAATATTTCCGAATTTTAACCACTTATATTCCTGTTTGTTTGATAATAACTGACTTTTTATGACAAAAAAGACAGAAAACTGCATATTTTTTATATTTATATACGTTTTCGACCCCATAGTCCAGCGTGGGAAACCAGCGCAAAATCCTTGTGAATAAGCTAATGTCCTGGTTGAGAAAAATAATTGACTCATTTGGTCACGAATAGCCGAAACGCTAACGTTAGTAAGCACTAGTTATTGCATATATTTACAGGGGGGATACAGTGCAGGGTCGCTGGCCATAATCTGAAGAAACAAGTGCTGTTTACTCAAAGCCCACAGCCCCTCCCAAGCAGAGCGAGCTCAGCGAGGAGCCGGCGGGGCGGCACCAATCAATGTGATCCGTGTTGCAGCTGCTGTGACACAAGTGTGAGGTGGAGGAGGAGGAGGAGGAGGTGAATCTTTCACCACCAGGCAGCGAGTCGCGTCCCCTCCCCCGCGGAGGACTCTGCGGAGGCAAGGGACTCCGCCGCCCAACAATCCTCTCCTGTACTGTACTGCAATACATGTACAGTGGATGTCTGGAGTCATAATCGTGACAAGAGCCGCCCTGCATATTATATTATAATCCATGTAGGTCTGTGCATAGTAAAGTGGTTGGAAGAATCAAGTCTCCGCCTCTTGGGACACATGTGACGGCTTCCTAGCTGGTAACAACAGCAATAGGACAATTGCGCCACCGTGTGTAGAAATCCGGTAACAGAATTCCTGGAGTATTGCTTCAGTCCCCACATAAAAGGCATTCATCTTTTAATTTGATCGAAAATTAAATGAATGAGTGCAGATTAAAAAAAACAGCGTTTAACATGGGAGTCAATGGGACGAAAATTGTCACTAGGGTCCTCTTCAAATCTAATATGTATAACTTTTTTTTGAGAGAGATTCAAATGATAATCTTTTGACATATTGAAAATATATGTAAAATAACGACATGGACCCAATTTCATGACATAATCATCAACACAGCCACCGTTGTGCACACAAACACACACAAAAAGGCAAAAAGCACAAAAAGGCGCGAGGCGTGCACAAGGGAGTTGTACTACAGGGAGTTGTACTACAGAGTTGTACTACAGAGATGTGTACTATAGAGAGTTGTACTACAGAGAGTTGTACTACAGGGAGTTGTACTACAAGGAGTTATACTAGAGAGTTGTACTACAGAGAGTTGTACTACAGGGAGTTGTACTACATGGAGTTGTACTACAGGGAGTTGTACTACAGGCAGGGCCACCGCTAGGGGCGTGCAAACCGTGCAAAAGCACGGGGCATCGTGCTTCCCCAGGGGCCTCGCGGGAAGAGAATAAGAAGAAGAAAAAAAATATTATCTGCCCCAGTTGCTGGGATGGGATGTACAGTCAGTAGGTGGCGGTATGCGCCTTTCTGTGGTTGCGACCCGCCATTAATTCCGAAGAAGAAGAAGAAGTCATGTGACTGTGCTGCGCAGCAAACAGAGCGGTGTTAGCTCAAACTAACGTGCGTGCATCCATTTCAAATAGCGCTCTAGTCTAGCTTAGCTATCTATATGAGAGTGACTCTATACCATGTTACTGTTAGAACGTTCAGTCGGGGAGGCACACAAAAGTACCCGCGGCGTGGCCGGGATATCCATTCGAACCAACGTCGAGGTGGTGCCAGGCCCAAGAGTAAAGACGGAGGGAGATACACACAGCGCTGTACATCGGAGGGAGGACGCAGTCAACTAAAGGAAAGTGAAAACGCTGTGTTGACTGTGGAATCGCCGAATTTCACTGGTGCTGCTAATGTTGCTAGTTTGAACTAACTGGCTAAGTGGCTCTGCAGTGCTAGCCAACTGAGTGCTAACACTGCTAGCTGCTAGGAAAGTGAAGATGCTGTGTTGATTAAATTACTGTTTTCTGTGGAATCGCCAAATTTCACTGGTGCTGCCAATGTTGCTAGTTTGATCTAACTGGCTAAGTGGCTCTGCAGTGCTAGCCAACTGAGTGGTAACACTGCTAGCTGCTAGGAAAGTGAAAACGCTGTGTTGACTGAATGACTGTTTTCTGTGGAATCGCCGAATTTCACTGGTGCTGCTAATGTTGCTAGTTTGAGCTAACTGGCTAAGTGGCTCTGCAGTGCTAGCCAACTGAGTGCTAACACTGCTAGCTGCTAGGAAAGTGAAAACGCTGTGTTGACTGAATGACAGTTTTCTGTGGAATCGCCAAATTTCACTGGTGCTGCTAATGTTGCTAGTTTGAGCTAACTGGCTAAGTGGCTCTGCTAGCCAACTGAGTGCTAACACTGCTAGCTGCTTGCTGAGGAGATGAGGATTGAGGAACTAGGAAGCTAGCGTGGCTATCTGTGTGAATCTCTCTCTCTCTTTGTCTTGGCTGGGGCCTGTGGGCTAGCTATCAGTGCTATTATTTAAGAATACGTTGACTGTATGCAAAATTGTTTTTATTTTTTATTTGTATTAATTAATCAAAAATAAAAATAAATTATTAATTAAAATTTGTTTTATATATAATTTTTTTAACCTATAGGGGGGGCTTCACGTTTAAATCTTGCACAGGGCCTCGCATTTCTCCCAGACGGCACTGACTACAGGGAGTTGTACTACAGAGAGTTATACTACAGAGAGTTGTACTACAGAGAGTTGTACTACAGAGAGTTCCATTGCGATCTTACATTTCTTCATTTTGAGTCTGTTATCGTCCATCGACATGGTTAGCTTACTGGCCTTCTCCTTGGTCTCTGGATTGGCTGGAGGGCCCTGGATACAGGAAAACAAGTTATTTTGTGCAATTGTGTTCTGATCATATAAAGACACCACAGCATCAGTGTTCTATAAAGACACCACAGCATCAGTGTTCTATAAAGAATAGAATAGACTTTTAATTGTCATTGCACAGTATACAACGAAATTTCAGGGGAGCTCCCACAGACCGTAGTACATAATACATACATGAACACATAACACATAACACTGTACATAACAGAATATTTTAAATAATAAAGACACCACAGCATCAGTGTTCTATAAAGACACCACAGCATCAGTGTTCTATAAAGTCACCACAGCATCATATAAAGACACCACAGCACAGCATCAGTGTTCTATAAAGTCACCACAGCATCATATAAAGACACCACAGCATCAGTGATTTATAAAGACACCACAACATCAGTGGCCTGCTGGAATGTGAGGTGCACCGGTGCAACAAGGGAAACTACTCTGGAGCCCTGAGTAGTAGCAGCAGTAGTAGTAATATTACTATTGTAATTGATACTATTGTAGCAGTGATAACTTCAGGTTTGATAATAATAATAGCTTCATTTTATATAGCGCCTTTCAAGAGACCCAAGGTCGCTTTACATAGGGGAACAAAATAACAAAGTAACAAACATAGTGGACAGACACAACATATAACACAACACAAAGTGAGAAATTAGGGGTTAAAGGCCAAGTTGAAGAGGTGGGTTTTGAGCAGTTTTTTGAATGAGTCCAGAGTTGGGGCGGTGCGGAGTTCTGCGGGGAGGGAGTTCCAGAGGGTGGGAGCTGCCACACTGAAAGCTCTGTCCCCAAAGGTCCGCAGTCTGGTTCGGGGGATGGAGAGCTGACCAGTGTCCGTGGATTGCAGGGACCGTGACTGAGTGTAGGGGTGGAGGAGGTCAGTGAGGTACTGAGGTGCCAGAGCGTGAAGGGATTTGTAGGTGAGCAGGAGGGTTTTGTAGGTGATGCGGGATTTGATGGGGAGTGGAGGTGGGTGAGGGTGGGAGTGATGTGCTGCTAGGGTTTGGTGCGGGTTAGAACCCTGGCAGCTGAATTTTGAACATACTGGAGCCTGTCCAGGGTTTTGCTTGAGACCCCGGACAGGACCCCGTTGCAGTAGTCCAGGCGGGAGGTGACAAAAGGCATGGATGAGGGTCTCAGCTGTGGAGTCGGAAAGTGATGGTCGGAGTCTGGAGATATTTCTGAGATGGAAGAAGGCGGATTTGGTGACGGAACTGACATGGGCTTGGTAGGAGAGGGTGGAGTCCAGGATAATGCCCAGGTTGCGGACCTTAGGGGAAGGGCAGATGGAGCAGTCGTCTATGTTGAGGGTGAGATCCCCAACCTTCCGGAGCAGGGCCTTGGGTGCCACAACCATGAGCTCAGTTTTATTGTTGTTGAGTTTGAGAAGATTAGATGACATCCAGGTTTTTATTTCATGAAGGCAGTTGACAAGGGAGCGTGGGGGGAGCTGGGTGGATGGTTTGGTGGAGAGGTAGAGTTGTGTGTCGTCGGCGTAGGAGTGGAAGCTGAGGCCATGGCGGCGGATGATCTGACCGAGGGGGAGCATGTAAATGGTGAACAGAATTGGGCAAGTACAGAGCCTTGGGGGACGCCTTGGTTGACTGGGGCCGGGTGGTGAGGTAGGATTGAAATGAGGAGAGTGCTGAGCCAGTGATGCAGAGGTTGTCGGATAGGCGGTTGAGGAGGATAGAATGGGAGACTGTGTCGAAGGCTGCATAAAAGGTCCAGGAGGATGAGGATGCTAATGTGGCCAGAGTCAGCTGCAAGGAGGAGGTCGTTGGTGATTTTGATGAGGGCGGTCTCTGTGCTGTGTTGAGTTCTGAAGCCGGATTGAAAAGGCTCATAGAGCTCATGGTTGGACATGTATTGTTGCTCTTTCCAAGATTTTACTAAGGAAAGGAAAGTTGGAGATCGGACGGTAGTTGTTTAGCTCATCTGGGTCGAGGCCGGGCTTCTTGATGATGGGAGTGACAGAGGCTGTTTTTAAGCAGGAAGGGACAAGAAGGGAGGCAGATCTTGACCAGGGTAGTAGGCATGGGGTCGAGTGAACAGGTGGAGGCTTTGGCTGAAGCTATAAGCTTGGCAACTTGAGGACCATCCACCGGGGAGAAGGAGGAGAGGCTGCATTGGGGGGGACACCCAGGAGGAAGAGCAGGTGAGGGGGAGGAGGGGGGCACCACTACCTGCTGGTAGATGGTGTTAACCTAGTCCTGGAAGAAGACAAGGAACCTGGAGCAGAGGTTGTGGGCACCAGATGGGCGGGGGGGGGTCGAGGGGGCGGAGTAGCCGGTTGATGGTGGAGAAGAGTGTCCTGGGGGCCTGAATACTTTCCACAACAAATTTGTGTTTCCGCGTCTCTGATTGGCCACGTGCGTTTCTGGTCATGTGACATGTGCGCCAATCGTGGGACCGCAAGTTTTTGGATGGTTAAGCTTAGGCGCTCTTTCGAAGTTGGTTAAGGTTAGAGTTTGTCTTAGAGCATGGCGATAGAACGCCTGCCCTGATTCCAAACTCTAACCTTAACCAACTGCGAAAGAGTCGCCTAAGCTTAACCAGTGATAAACTAGGCGTTAGGTAGTTTGCAGGCTGTTAGACCCGGAAATAGGCGCAGAATTTGCCGTCCCACGATTGGCGCACATGTCACATGACAAGAAACGCGCGTGGCCAATCAGAGCGCAAAACTCGAACGCGGAAACACGAATTTGTTGTGGAAAGTATAGACGCGTCCTGGGGTGGTTTTGCTGGTTACCGATGAGGGTGGAATAGTATTGGGTTTTGGCCTTGGAGAGAGCTACCTTGTAGGTCTGCACATGGTCCTTATAGGCCTCGAGGTGGACAGTGAGGCCAGATGTTTTATGGAGCATCTCCAATTGGCGACCAACAGCCTTCAGGGAGCAAAGTTCAGTGGTGAACCAGGGGGCAGGATGGGTGTAGGTGAGTCCGGGTTTTGATGGGGGCAAGAGAGTCCAGGCTGCGGGATAAGGCAGAGTTGTAGTGGGCAGCCAGACAATCCACCTGGGTGCTGGGGGGAGCTGAGTCCAGGTGGATGGTTAGCAGGTTGGTCAGAGCTGGTGCACTGACTGTTTTGATGTTCCTGTAGGTGATGGTGCATGCATTTCGAAGCTTGGATAAGGGAAGCAGGGAGGGTGAAAAGGACAGCATGATGGTAAGACACCGACAGGTCGAGACACTGTAAATCAGATGGTGTTGTACCAGTGGAGCAGACAAGATCAAGTGTATGGCCTTTGGTGTGGGTGGGACCTTTTGTGTGCTGTGAGATATTGAAGCAGTCCAGCAGTGAGAGGAAATCAATGGCTGTGGAGCAGCTGGTGTTGTCCACATGAATGTTGAAGTCCCATATTGCTTAGCAGTATTTCTATTTTGGTTATAGGGCCAACTAGTAAGATTTCAGTTTTGTCCTCATTTAATTTGAATAATCAATACTTAATAGTCTAATGATCTGTTGATCTGTAATAATCATGACTTAATAGTCTAATTATCTGTTGATCGTGAACAATCAAGACTTTTTCTTTTCTTTGCATGCCCAAGCTCTACCAAACACGATCAATTAGCATAAATCGCCGGCCTGAACACTGCCCCATTGGGCTCGCTGAGACTGACAATTAGAGGGTCTTACCAGGCCAGTGAGTTTGCATTTGAAGTAAGGTGTCATGAAGCTGCCCAGGTACATCTTGGTGGGCTCCTGGTAGGAGGTGGGTGTCTCTCGCCCCCTTATCCTGATTCCTGTTTCACCGCCAGACAACTGAGACACCGCGTCCTTCTGTAGAGGCACACAGTACAATCATTAGTAGTAGTATTACTAGTCGTAGTAGTCAAACCCACTCGATATGGATCGAATAAGATGGTCATTTTCTGCGATTGATCGCATATTCTCTTCAAGGAAGCAGGATTCGGCTAATCCGATCTGCCCGCTTGGAACATTTCAGTCTGGATTTTCTATCGACAGTTGGGGAAAATGGAACGCCATTTGTCTTTTTCCTCTTGAGATTGAGGATGTGGAGGATATCTATCTCCTCGCATTCATGCTGATCGGTTTGGGAGCGATCGTCATCTGGGATTGGTTTTGTTTAAAAATAATCCGGAAGGATGTAAATCCTCTGGCGATGGCGTTGGCCAGGGTTGAAGCCTCCCACATTGAACTGATTAAGAGACTCGCCGCGTATCAGGCGGATGAACAATTGAGATCAAAAGTCATGTTGGGGAACACGCAGGAGATTCTGACCGTGATAAATCGTAATTAAAGTCAAATCGGGGCATCTTTCTTGGGAAGCTTGCTGCCCCCCCCCCACCTCATCCCAACCAAAATAACATTCCGTGCTGAGGAGTGTGCTGGCTGCAGCAGACTATGCATATGCTGTCTCAGACATACTGTAGTAGACATGTGTCAACAAATGTACATGCCTGTTTGAATTTATGTTGTACCATTATTACTGTAAAAATTGTATGATTGTGAAATGATTGTTTAATGAGACGATGAGCTGTATGTGTATGTCACTTGAATTTCCCTGTGAGGGATTAATAAAAATATATCCTATCCTATCCTATCCTAGTAACAGCAGCAGTAGTAGTAATATTACTATTACTGTTAATAGTGGTCCGGTACTGGTACGATATTGTTATCACGCCATTAAATAGATGAATACAGAACATATTAATTAATGTTGCGTTTCTTTTTCAAATGTAGCCAAGAGAAAATACCCTAACCCTGTCAAAACAGCAGTCAAAGTGTATATTTTCAGCACTACATTTCTTTACCAATGATTTTAAGTGTTATTAGTGAAATATGAGCTTATAAGAATCGCGCATTATATGCGCATTGCATCGGAAAGCGGAGGATTTGGAGGAAGTAAAGCAAGCTGGCATACGTGTGTGTGCAGTCTTTAGACCCAAGGCTTTCGAATTTCATAAAACTACACTTCCCAGCTCACGCCAGCCCCTGTCAATCATCTCACTTCCAGCGTGAAGATTTTTCCTTTTTTATGTGTTTTTGGGATCATATCTGTCATTACATACAAACAATGTATTTTCTCATTTTGCCTGACTGACTGATAGTATTTATATTTTGGAGGACAGATTCCATCAGCCTTGTCACACCAGTATTGGCATTCAGCCAAGTCCCAACCAAGAACATGCATTGCAAGTTTTGCTGTTAAGCTGTAGCCCTATTTTCAGAAATGTCACCTAAAAGGTACATGCCCAAGTAAAGGGAAGATTGCTCCACTTCTACAAGGTCAATTAGCATGTTCTTGGTATCTAGGAACATCTAGGGACCTGGGTGTATGTATTCCCAGTGTCAGAAATATTGTGTCTGTTACTAGGCTTGAGTAAATTAAAGGAAATTATGATTTTTTTTGCAATCTAAGCAAATGAATAAAGGGAAGATGATTAAACAGAAGGATTTGTAGATACAGTAATAAATTATAATCCATTTGAATTATACATTCAAAATGTAATTATGAACTATGAATTACCTTATTATGGCCAAATCATACATCTATGGATAGGGAAAAAGCTCCTCTTTCGAATGGCAGTGTTAAATCTGGATTTAATTTATTCTCGGTTTTACGACAAAAGAGATAGAATTATAATTTTTCCGATCAATTCTTATTTTCGGAAAATCTTACAAACATCGGTAAACAAACGTAGGGCTGAAAATATACACTTTGACTGCTGTTTTGATTTGGGTTAAGGACTTTACTCTTGGCTACATTTGAAAAAGAAACACAACATTAATTAATACGGTCTGTATTGATCGATTTATGATCAAAACAGCAGGGTCCCCCAATTGGTGGAAAGGCGTTAATAATCAAGACCCGATAGTCTAACAATGCGGCCCGCTGGATGATATTTTGCAACTCCCTACTTGACATCAAAGTTTAGTGTTAGTGCGGCCCGCGCGCAACCAGTGGTGAATATTCATGGAAGCCAAGGGAAGCCAAGCTTCCCCAAAAATATAAAAAAAAAAAATATATATAAATAAAAAATTAAATAAAAATATTTTAAAAATTTATAGTTTACAATAATAATACAAAATCATTATTTTTCATCTCTGTGTTATAACAATTTTCTCCCTCCTGGAGAAATTAACCGAACGAGCGAAACTGCGCCCACTCTCTCTAACACTGTCACTGTGGCCCATACTCACTGACAGCCTGGAGGCTCACGAGATAAAGCTGTGAACGAGTTTAGGACGCTAGGCAATTTTTTTTTGTTTATTCATCCTATTACCTTATTATTAGCCAATAAGCTAACGAGCTGGGTTGGGCTTAGCTAGCTCCTAAGCCTTAACACGCCCCCAACTTGGTTCTCTAGGTAGGGGAATATATGCTAATTTCGCGTCTGGCCAAGTGGCCAATCAAATCACATTAAAAGCAAACGTGACCAAACGTGTTCGCCTCGCGGCACTTTGGAATATGCAATGAAGCAAGCATAATAGCACTTTATTAGCAACTTATTTTTCGCCAGCGGGACGTTTACTGAGGACCAGCACAGCAGACCACTGTGGATATTATGATTTAACAAATCTATCTGTCCAGGAGGATCACCACATTGGCCAGGTAAGCAGCATACATAGGCTAGCTTGGTTTCTAACTAACGTAACCAAGCTTGGTTGTAGCCCCTTTCATGACTGCAAGCCAGGGGCTCGAATACGCAGTCACTTATTCCTCCGTAGTAGCCAAGTTAATTTGCACCAACAAGCACTGCTTAAAAGCTAGCGGTGGGTCCAAAATATATCAGATATAAATTTCAAAGGTACCCAGCGTTCCATTAGGGTTTCACACACACACACGGCGGCGTTGCTAATAAACATTTTAAATCATTTTTACAAACTGGTCAACACTGCTCAAAACGAGAAGCATGCAGCTGCAGAGCTCTGAGGACCGCTCAGCAGCGCCACCCACCCAATGGCTGAATTGCCAATGGCTGAATTGGAGTATGCACTGTGCGGGCACAGCTGTGAGATCCGCGCGAGGCCAGAGGATGTACATACTGTATGAGTAAATTAACTATACTTTTGCTCACACAATATCTTGAATGAATGCGTTTATTTATTTCGAACATAAATTGAAAATAAATAATAATAAAAAACAAGTAATAAACAGATTAAAAAACAAACAAGCAGGAGTAGGATGAAGTGTAAACGTATGTATTCATACCCCCTTGATTGATTGAAAACTTTATTAACAGATTGCAGAATGGGTACAACAGTACGGCTCAATACACACAATTGTTAAGGGGATGCAGACCAGAGAAAGACTTTCGTCTTGTTTACATCAGGGTCCCCCATTTTCAATTCATCATAACATATATGACATACATGACATACAGATAGAGTATTCAGTATACCTTCACACTCTATTATCTTATGCAACTCATATTCACTCCACAAACTGAAATATACATACATTGTTGAATGAACAGCCTGTTTCTTGAAGTTAGACTCTCCTCTAAATTGTAACCCCCCTCTCTATAACAGAATTTTTTCGTGCTTTAAACATGATTTGTGCAGTCTTGAATTCAGCCAGGTCCCAGAGTTTCATGGCATGTGATTTAAAAAATAGTGTGTTTGTGTGTTCCAGATATCCTACCTTATTGATAATCAAATCAAAATCAAATGTATTTGTAAGGCCCGACAACACACGTTAATGTCCCCATGGGCCGGACACGTCTTCTTTAAAAAGGTCAAGAAGAAACATCACAATAAGTCAAGAACAAAACAAGAACACCATAAAGTCCAAATTTCTTTTAATAAATATATGATTCCACAGACATAACTTGAACCACAAGACCACCTGACATACCCACAATGCATGTAGTGTCTTATGTAGTCTTATGCATAATTGCACATAGTTCATGTATAATATTGTAAAATAGCTTAGACATAGCCTACTTGCATAGAATAGTCATGTATATAATGTATAATATTGCTGGCTGTACAATACTGCTGTACAATACTGCTGTATGCCTATAATACTGCTGTTCATATCCAGTATACACATATTTACATTAAACATAATATTCACCATTCCTTAATTACCATCATACCCACATCACATAGACTGTAGTGCAGGGAGGGGCAACTGGCGGCCCGCGGGCCGCATGCGGCCCTCACCGACGTTCCATGCGGCCCCAGGCCAATATATATATAAAAAAAAAAATATATATAATATTTTTTTATTTTTTTATTTTTTTTATTTTTTTTATTTTTTTGTATTGTATTCGACTAAGAAGAGTTGGCAGTCGACTATGGCTCCTTTCGATCGATTAGTCGACTATTTGACTAATAGGGGTCAGCCCTAGTGTGGACATATGAAACGCTGTTGAAAGTGCCGTGCAGCAATATGGGGGTTTTGATAAACTGTCGGCTGTTGTTACCAATGGAGCACCGGCAATGAAAGGAAAACACACAGGATTCGCCGGGCTTCTATGGCAGAGTGGCGTTGAGTGTCCAATGCTGCACTGCATTATACATCAGGTAAGTTCGCTAACATAATTTCCATCTATTGTGGGTCACTATAATGACCAATGCGAGTCGAGTGTAGTCAAATTATATGCGAGAGTCGTTAAATCGTTTTTCTTTTTTTTCATCTGATATAGGAGGCTCTCTGTGCCAAGAAGCTTGACTACTACAGCCATGTTATGGATTTGGTTACCAAGGTTACCAATCTAATTCGTGGAGGCAACAGGTCACTAAACCATAGAAAGTTTGTCTCCTTTTTGGAAGAGATGGACACTGATTATGGCGACTTGCAGCTACACACAGAAATCCAATGGCTGAGCCGTCGGAAAGTACAGGAGCGACATTGAAACACTGCAAATGCAATTCAATGATCGGTTTGAAGATTTCAACGGCATGCAGTCACGGATAGCGCTGTTTGCCGGCCCCCTCACCGCTACGGTGTCAGAGCAGCCCCCACCGTTGCAGCTTGAACTGTGCGAGCTACAGTCAGATCCTTTTTTTCAAGCAAAGAGAAATGAGAGGGGAATTTCGTTTTGGAAACTGCTACCTGAGCCCCGCTTCCCACTCCTCAGGGACTTTGCCCTCTCTATGGCCAGTATGTTTGGGAGCACATACATATGTGAGAGCAATTTCTCAAACATGAAGCACATCAAGTCAAAGTAGAGAAACAGGCTGTCGGATGAAACATTATTTCATCTGATGCAGATTGCATGCACAAACATTGAAGTTGACATTCCTGCTATTGTGCGCCAAATGGAGAGACCACAAGTGTCTCATTAAAGACAGGGGGGGAGGAGATGATGAAGAGGTGTAGAGGGGGGGAAGGAGATGATGAAGAGGTGTAGAGAGGGGGGAAGAGATGATGAAGAGATGTAGAGAGGGGGGGAGATGATGGAGAGGTGTAGAGAGGGGACCATTATTATTATTATTATTATTATTATTATTATTATTATTATTATTATTATTATTATTATTATTATTATTATTATTATTATTATTATTATTATTATTATTATTATTATAACCATTATTGACCCACTGTGGGGCGAGGGTGAATGTCATGCCAGTTTGATAAAGGGTCAATGGGAGGCATGTAGTATTGCACTTTACTTTACTTGCACTTTACTTGTTTACTTTTGTAGTGTTCAGATAACACTAATAACACAAACACAAAGCAGCATTCCTGCTGCATTTCACTACAACAGTAAATCAAAAGTGCAATAATAAATGATTTTGTTAAATGTATACACTTTTATCCTGCTACTAAACAAAACATTCCTGAGTGCTTCATATCCATAACATGCATTTCAGTGTTATAATGTTTTGTTTAGTAGCAGGATAAAAGTTTATACATTTAACAAAATCATTTATTATTGCACTTTTGATTTACTGTTGTAGTGAAATGCAGCAGGAATGCTGCTTTGTGTTTGTTGAGCAGTGGGCTTTAAGTCCATACATTTATTTTATTAGAAGCCTTAATTATAATTGATAATTTTTGTATATATATGGGGTTACACAGCAATACTTTTAAATTCAGCTGTTTATAAATTCATAAAGTTGAAATTGCATTACTAAATGCATTTGAAATGGAATAAAAACAAAGTTACAACAAATTATAATTGTTTATATACCTTGTGACTATTAGGGCTATTTGAGTGATGGGGTACTACTGGCGGGACTGCCGATAAACAATGCGGCCCCCCAGATTGATTGTGGACATTTTGTGGCCCTCACCATATACAAAGTTGCCCACCCCTGCTGTAGTGTATAGCATAGCAAAAGTATACCGTTACCTGGCCCATGGGGACATTAACGTGTGTTGTCGGGCCTTACAAATACATTTGATTTTGATTTGATTATCAATAAGGTAGGATATCTGGAACACACAAACACACTATTTTTTAAATCGCATTCTGTCTTGCGCTTGCCGCAGCTCCGCCACTTCCTCGATGTTGATTGGTCGGTCGAAAAGAGTTACCTTGATGAGGCGGCTACGTGGCGTAGTGGGCAAGGCGCTCGCCACGAAATGCTGGAAACGCTGGGCTTGTCAGTTCGAGCCCAGCGCTCCACATTTGCTTTCAGTTTAGCTGGTCGTCCGTACTAATACACATTGGCCGTATTAGGGGGTGGGAAACTGATGGGTGGGGATCGGGCGTTGTGGACAGCGACTCCTACAGGTCGGTTGGTGCGCCTGCGCAGTAGAATCAGGAAGTGTCGGGGGCAGCGTGAGCCTCCCACGCGTTACTCCTCGCCACTGAGAGATCGAGCTGCGCAGGTGAAAAGATGCGACTGCTGTTACCTCAGGTACCGGAGGGGACTTGTGCTATGTATGACTTAGTCCACATTGCAGCCGGCTTGTGGGAGGCAAGAAACAGCGTCCGTGACAGGGGAGGGTTGAATTGGATGATACGAAAATTGGGATGGGAGAAAATATAGAAAATGGGAGAAAAAGTGGATAAAAAAAAAAAAAAAAAAAAAATTACCTTGATGAGCGCGCTCTCAAAAGTTGAACTAGTTTCAGCGCTCCGGCCAAAAACGCTGCCGCCGAGAGCGCATAAACGCGAGGCGCGGAGCTGGGAAAAGGAGCGTGCCTGTATATATATATATATATATATATATATATATATAGCATAGAAATGAATGACAGAAAGGAGCTGACAACTCATAAAACGTCCCCGGTCGACACAGGCCATAGGCTATAGGTATGAGTATTACAGAACCACACATAGTCCACACCACACAGGTGTCTAAATACACATGCTCAGATTAACCCCTCTGATCCAACACTGAAATTCACACACAACAGTCCTATTTACACATAAACACACGGATGAACCAATACCGAACAACAAGTCCATGACCAAACACATCGAGTCTAACATTATTATAGTAGGCAAAAAGATTCAACATTATCGCCACCCACCTGATGGTGAAGATCTGCCCAATTCTCAAAATCTGCATGTCACAGAAGTAGTCCCCGCAACAGGCTGCTTCGCCTTCTTTGTAAAACCAAAATTAGTTAGAAGGCTTACTTCTTTGATATTTCGTTTAACTTTCGACATTATCCTGGATACCTGTATTTAATTTTTTTTTACAGCGGGTGAAGTTGATTTGTGCCTGCAGACTGCAGTGCAGCGCCACCACGCTCCGAATGGTAAACGCAAGAATAGCATGCAAGATTACAGTTTAAGGTAGTAGTTGTTATGATTACAGTGCATCGCAGTCACGAAAGGGGCTAGGTGACTGCTTGGTTTGACTGGCCGCCGAGCCATACTGTACATGTTGACTGCTTGGTTTGACTGGCCGCCGAGCCATACTGTACAATGTACATGTTGACTGCTTGGTTTGACTGGCCGCAGAGCCATACTGTACATGGTGACTGCTTGGTTTGACTGGCCGCCGAGCCATACTGTACTGACTGCTTGGCTTAAATATATAAAAAAAAGTATATATATATTATATTAATAAAAAAATCTTTTTTTTAATAACTTTTTTTTTGGCATCCTCTGTTATTTTACCCACGCGACGCCACTGCGTGCAACTTGTTGCCGAGTGTGCGAGTTGGATGTTTTATTTATTTGATCACTTGTAGGCTACCATAGCGCAGGCTCATGACAGCAACGTTACGTTAGTGACTTGGTTGAAACATGATTTCGGAGTGATACCAAGTCGAAGGAAAATATATCCAGTGCGTATGGCAGGCATTCTCGAAATTCTCCGCTGTCTCCTCTGCAAGCAGTGCTCTGCCTGTCTGTGTCTGTCTATACTCTGGTCCAATCACATTCAGCGTCCCGTCAGCGTTTCTCCCCCCCACCCACAGTCTGCAAATCAGAGCAGAGTAGGGCGGGTTTTCATGGAATGAGTGTTGTCTCTTTCAGCGGGTCAGAGCGAGAGTTGACAGAACATCTACTGGTAGTCTAATCTGCAGGTACTGTAGCTAGTAACCTTGTTCCCAGTTTTACAGTATCTCAGTGAGATAAATGTAGCTGGTAGCCTAGTTTAGCCTGGTACTAGTTAGTTAGTACAAAAATATGGCATGCTCATGCTGAATGGACTGAAAAATATGCGTGCATCCTCCCAGCACCAAACCAATGTGCCTAATATGCCAAGAAACGGTAGCTCTTGTACGCAATTTGGAACGCCACTACGAAACAAAACACAGTTATTTGGATGCAGCCTTTCCTCAAAATTCAGTACTAAGAACCACAAAAATAAATGGAATGAAATCATCATATCAAGCTGCAAGCAGAATTATTGTTAAATCTATGTCACAACGAGAAAAAGCAACCAAGTCCTCACTCAGTGGCATGGGTGTTGGCTAAACACAAGAAGCCATTCTCTGATGCATACATAATAAAATTATGTATGACTGAAGTGATGGAGACCATGTTTGAAGGCAAACAAAAGCAAATCCTCCTCAGATAGCACAGCAACCAGAATAACTGAAATACTGGCTGATGATTTGATTAAACAGCTTTGTGATAAAAAAAAAATGCACAGTGCATTTCCATAGCTGTGGATGAGTCCACTGACACCACTGAGAATGCTCAGTTGCTGGTGTTTGTGAGGTTTTAGTGAGTTTGTGAGAAGATTGGATCAGTTTTTAAACAAATACAATTACACAGTAAAAAGTGATCTTTAAGTAAGTAGTAGTAATATTAGTAATATTAATATTATTATTAGTAGTAGTAGCAGCAGCTGTAGTAATATTAATATTACTAGTAGTAGTTATATTTCATACCTTTATTTAAACTTGAAAGGCAACTGGGGTAGTAGTAGTAGTAGCAACAGTAGTAGTATATTACTATTTTTAGTAGTAGTAGTAGCAGCAGTAGTAATATTATTACTATTAGTAGTAGCAGCAGTAGTAGTAATATTACTATTATTGTTATTAGTAGTAGTAGTAGTAGTAGTAGTAGTAGTAGTAGTAGTAGTAGTAGTAGTAGTAGTAGTAGTAGTAGTAGTAGTAGTAGTAGTAGCAGTAGTATAAGCAGTAGCAATATTAGCCAAATTTCCCTCTGGATGAATAAAGTATTTCTATTCTATTACTATTACCACTAGTATTGCTATTATTAGTAGCAGCAGTAGTAGTATAAGCAGTAGTAGTAATATTACCATTACCCCTAATAGTATTGTTATTAGTAGTAGTAGCAGCAGTAGTAGTATAAGCAGTAGTAGTAATATTACTATTACCCCTAATATTATTGTTATTAGTAGTAGTAGCAGCAGTAGTAGTAATAATATTACCACTAATATTATTGTTATTATTAGTAGTAGAAGTAGTAGCAGCAGTAGTAGTAATATTACTATTACCACTAATATTGTTATTATTAGTAGTAGCAGTAGTAGTAATATTAATATTACCACTAATATTATTGTTATTAGTAGTAGTACCCTTCCTGATGACCTGTCGTACATAGCTTGTAAGTCGCTTTGGATAAAAGTGTCAGCTAAATGACTAAATGTAAATGTAAAATGTAGTAGTATAAGCAGTAGTAGTAATATTACTATTAACCCTAATATTATTGTTATTAGTAGTAGTAGCAGCAGTAGTAGTAATATTGCCACTAATATTATTATTATTAGTAGTAGTAGTAGTAGTAGTAGTAGTAGTAGTAGTAGTAGTAGTAGTAGTAGTAGTAGTAGTGTAGTAGTAGTAGTAGTAGTAGTAGTAGTAGTAGTAGTAGTAGTAGCAGCAGTAGTAGCAGTAGTAGTAATATTACTATTACCACTAATATTATTATTAGTAGTAGCAGTAGTAGCAGCAGTAGTAGTAGTAATATTACTATTACTGTACCACTAATATTATTGTTATTAGTAGTAGTAGCAGTAGTATAAGCAGTAGTAATATTACTATTACCACTAATATTGTTATTAGTAGTAGTAGTACTATTACCACTAATATTATTGTTATTAGTAGTAGTAGTAGTCGCAGTCAGGGCCGCCTCAGGGGGTGTGCGAGCAGTGCGGTCGCACAGGGCCTCGCGGGAAGGGGGGCCTCGCACAATTTTTTCTTTTTCTTTTTTTTTTTTTTTTAATTTCATTTTTTTTTTTTTCTTTTTTTTTTTTTGCGAGGCCCCCCTTCCCGCGAGGCCCTTTTTCATCACAGACCTAAAATCTAGTTTTGCTTATATGCTTATATATTTCACATTAGACACGTTTGTAGAATGTTCCTGGCTCTGCGGCTCTGCAGCAGACATACTCACTATTGGAGCTCTGGGGCTCTGCAGCAGACATACTATTGGTTTCAACGAAGGGAGGGGTTACATCATGTGTACGCCGGCGTGCGTCAGCTGCGTTTGACTATTTCGCGCATGCAGCTTTGGAGGTTATGCTTAGTTATGCCAGCCAAAACTAAGAGGACGGTCATTCGGCAGATGGACTGAAGATGAAAGTTGTTGCATGTTAGACAGTTCAGTCAGGCTAGCCATGTCGGCTTAGCTAAAGGCAGGGACAGCTAGTTAGCTTTAGCTACGTTATAATATCGAGTGCTAACGTGTGGTTCAGTCGGGATAGCCATGATGATGTCGGCTAGTAGCTAGCTTAGCTAAAGGCTAACTAGCGTTAGCTAACCTAGAGAGAGCGCGTGCAGCATTGTTATGCCAAGATGAAGAGGACGGTCATTCGGCAGATGAACTTCGTCAACTCCACGCGGTTGTCTCCATCCTCTTGGACGTTTGGTGAGTTTTTAATGCACTCTATTCTATTCCCGCCGTGGATATATCTCTCTCTCTCTCTCTCTCTCTCGGGAGCCAAACGGGCCGGCTAGCTGTTGTAGTAGCTAACGGTGTGTGGCCTGGTGTCAGTACCTGGCTACTCTATTTGCAGTTAGCCTATTTAGCTGATGTCGGCCATCGGCTCCTTGCTACTTTGTTTTCTCTGGTATAGACCCTCTTCTCTTTGGATTTAAGTGTTGATCTTTGTCCTTTTGGATCTATGTATATTCATGTTGCCTTTGTGAAGTTATCTTTTCCTTCTGTTTTGTTCTTCCATTAAAAGTTGAATATCCTTTAGGGGCTCATCTTTGCTTATCTCTCTCATACATGCTCTCTCTCTAACACACACAGACATGCTCTTTATCTCTAACACACAAACACACATGCTCTCTCTCTCTCTCTCTCTCTCTCTCTTTCTAACACACACAGACATGCTCTATATCTCTCTCTAACACACAAAATGACATGCTCTCTCTCTCTATATTTATCTCTCTTTCTAACACACATATACATGCTCTCTCTCTAACACACACACACAAACAGACATGCTCTCTCTCTATCTCTCTCTTTCTAACACACACAGACATGCTCTATCTATCTCTCTCTCTTCAATTCAAATGGGCTTTATTTCACATTCTTGTATTTCTCCCAGTAGGTATGGGAGTTTTGAGTTATTGTCGATGTTTTCAAAGTCTCTTTGGGTGTTTGCAATTTGTGGGAAGTATGTCTTGGTATAGTGGGCAGGTTGTTAAGAAGTGGAGCTCGGTTTCCACCTCATCTTGTGTGCAGTGGGTCTGTCTTCGCTTGGGAGCCAGGTCTGCCTATGGCGGCCTTTCTCGATGGCTAGGCTGTGCTCACTGAGTCTGTACCTAGTGAAGGATCTTCTTAGTATTGAGTCAGTCACAGTGCTCAGGTATTCTGCCACTGTGTACTCTCTGTTTAGGGCCAAATAGCATTTCAATTTGCTCTGGTTTTGGGTTGTTTCTTTCCAATGTGTCTCTCTCTCTCTCTCTCTCTCTCTCTCTCTCTCTGGCCTTGCTCTGGTGGAGGGTCAGGGGCATTGCCGGGTCTGTGCAGCGATAACACTGTATATTGACTGTAGAACGGGAGCTCTCTCTCGCTCTCTCTCTTGCTATATGTTGACTGTATCATGCCCAGCCTCGGGCAGCGCTATTATTTAAGAATATGTTGACATGAAAAAAAGAAAAAATTATATATATATATATATTTTTTTTTTTTACCTTTTAGGGGGGGGGGGGGGGGGGGGGGGGGGGGGGGCTCGCGTTTAAATCTCGCACAGGGCCTCGCATTTCTCCCAGGCGGCCCTGGTCGCAGTAGTAGTATAAGCAGTAGTAGTAATATTACCACTAATATTATTGTTATTAGTAGTAGTTATAGTTACCTGTTGCATTTTGTTGTCCTGTAGCAGTTTCTCCAGTTCGTCTAGTTTCTCCTGGAGGACTTGTTGATAGACCAGGTTCATATGGAGACATGTCTCTGGCGTCTGAGACAACTGCAACTCACTGTCACTCTGAGAGACACAAAGACAGACAAACAACTGCAACTCACTGTCACTCTGAGAGACACACAGACAGACAACTGCAACTCACTGTCACTCTGAGAGACACACACAGACAAACAACTGCAACTCGCTGTCACTCTGAGACACACAGACAGACAAACAACTGCAACTCGCTGTCACAGAGACACACAGACAGACAAACAACTGCAACTCGCTGTCACTCAGACACACACAGACAGACAACTGCAACTCGCTGTTACTCTGAGAGACACAAAGACAGACAAACAACTGCAATTCGCTGTCACAGAGACACACAGACAGACAAACAACTGCAATTCGCTGTCACAGAGACACAGACAGACAAACAACTGCAACTCACTGTCACTCTGAGACAGGGACGTGCACAGGACTCTAGAGGGGCAGGTGCTCAAAGGCTGAAAAGGGCACTATATGTGTGTGTGTTTGAAGCGAGCGCATGTAGCCCGATTTTTAATGGCCCTTTTCGGGCGGGGGGGGCCCCCTTTTTATGCTTTTTGGGGGGTTTTGGTGATCAAATATTGAATATTGAACTATAATAATCAGTGCAGGAGCTCACTTATCCTTGAAAGACACTTTTATCACTGACTTAAAAGGCCCATACATCGCCATAAATGTTCAGGGGGGAGGGAATAAGTACTTACTCTACAGACCCCAAGAAGTGCTGTATATTCTGTATTGTTTAATATAAATGCATTTTTTATTCCAATCCCGATTTGTATTTGAGATTCCCAAATCCCATCGGACTTGACTTCTTCGTGTCCCTTCGTGTAATACCAGCATTCAACTGTATGCAGGGGTGTAGCTCCATATTCTTGGCCCCATGAAAGAATGTATTTGTAGGCCCCCAGTGAATGCGAGCGCGCGTAAGCGCACAAGCGGAATTTTTTTTTGCCATTTTTTTATTGATGAAAACGCATAATATGGTTTTTACCATTTGGATCAGCAGTTCAGCACCTGCACTGTTAGTGGGTGAGCCTAGTAAAGGATGTCGCATTGCGTTCATCTTCAATGAATGGACCAATGCAATAATAATAATAATAATAATAATAATAATACATCTAGTCTACCAAAGCCCCCCCTCTCTTTCTATATATCTCACACACACACACACACACACACACACATACTTCAGAAACAAACATAGTATCAATGAGAGCATCAATAATACACCTGAGTGATGTCTAGTAAAAAAAGAAAATTTTATTTTTGGGGGGGGGGGGGGGGGGGGGGGGGATCATCCTAAGCTACCCCCCCCCCCCCCAGCTACGCCCCTGACTGTATGCGCCACAGCGGTTTCTATCATCATCATCATCACCACCCACGCTATGCATAAAATATATAGGTCCGTGGAGAGGCGCGCTGAGGAGGCCGTGCAAACTGCAATGGAATATGGGGCATCTCTCTCTTTACCTAATATTTTTATTCTATCCTGACATTTTTCAGTTGGAAGGGCAGTCTATATGCGTAACGGTAAAAAAAAAAAATTATCAAAAAGGGCACTTTTTTTATGAGGCTCAAAAAGGCAGGTGCTCAAGCACCCCTTGGGCTCTATGTGTGCACGTGCCTGCTCTGAGAGACACAGACAGACAAACAACTGCAACTCACTGTCACTCAGAGACACAGACAGACAAACAACTGCAACTCACTGTCACTCTGAGAGACACAGACCGACAAACAACTGCAACTCGCTGTCACTCTAAGAGACACACAGACAGACATAAGAGAAGAGGAGAACCAGAACCCACTCACCTCAGCACTGGAGCCCCCCTCACCATCATCATCATCATCATCTGGACAGACAGATGGAAATAAAGAATATTAGCAGCAACTAGACATGGAGATGTGATGTTGCCAGGCAACAGGGCCAGGAATTATTTGAAATATTTTATACCAATTCTGGTTTTGTTGTGAGATCAAATTGGCATAAGTTCTAAACAATACTTCAATAGTTAAAAGTCTGAAGGGAAAAAAAAGTCTGACTGAACTGTTGTTGTGACTATTGATCCAACTGTTGTTGTGGTCATTGGTCTGACTGTTGTGACCATTGGTCTGTTTGTTGGATTGACTATTAGTCTGACTGCTGTAGTGACTGTTGATCTGACTGTTGTAGTGACCATTGGTCTGAATGTTGTAGTGACTGTTGGTCTGACTGTTGCAGTAACTGTTGTTGTGACTGTTGGTCTAGCTGCTGTTGTGACTGTTGGTATGACTGCTGTTGGGACTGTTGATCTGACTGTTGTAGTGACTGTTGGTCTGACTGTTGATCTGACTGTTGGTCTGGCTGCTGTTGTGACTGTTGGTCTGGCTATTGGTTTGACTGTTGTAGTGACCGTTGGTCTGATTGTTGTAGTGATTGTAGTGACTGTTGGTCACACTGTTGTAGTGACTGTTGGTCTGACTGTTGCAGTGTTGCAGTGACCATTGGTCTGTCTGTTGTAGTGACTGTTGATCTGGCTGATGTTGTGACTGTTGATCTGGCTGATGTTGTGACTGATGGTCTGGCTGTTGGTCTGGCTGCTGTTGTGACTGTTGGTCTGACTGTTGCTGTGACTGTTGATCTGACTGCTGTTGTGACTGTTGGTTTGACTGCTATTGTGACCGTTTGTCTGACTGTTGCTGTGAGTGTGTGGTAGTATTGACGTTGAATTTCATAATTAATAGGTGTGAATAAATTAGACCCATAATGTAAAGCCAGATGTATCTTTCAATAGCAGAGAGAGACTCAGTGGCTAAAACAGTCTCAACTGTCAGTTGAGACAGCTGCAGCAGATAAACAGCAAGAGCCATTCTCAACCCCCACTCAAACAATGACTAAATTAGAGAGGAGAACAAACACCTTTTCGAACTGACTGTATGTAAATGCTGATCAAAGACAGCTGGGCTTGACCACAGGGCAGGCCAGTTTAGACATGCTGAAGAAATGATTAGTCATGGACACTAAGTCACAAACAAAGTTATATCTATTAATCAACTGTTTAGTATCAAAAGAGTAAACCATAATATTAGAAATGGGTAAATTCATATATACGGGAGATACAGTTGGTAAAAGGTTTATTGGAACAGTACGGCAATCAGTTGAGTTGAGAGATCACACCAAGGAGGGGGGGCCATAAGGATCCCCCTTCTTATCACTGAGGGAAGATGACATCACACCAGCCCCCACCCGTGGGACAGGACCCACACAGGAAATCGAGGAGGGGGGGGCAACCAGCCCCCCCCAGAGGAAACCAGGGGGAAGGGCGGACCGCCCTTCCAGAAGCACCAGCCGGATTGGAGGACCATATTAGTAAAATGTGCTATTATTGGCCAGAAATTATAGTATATAAGAGCGAACATATTGGTAGTTCAGGAGCCCAGATCACCCAACCCCGATCTGCGTGCTCCCCGCGCCCCACCCAGAGACTACTGTGAGCTGATTGCATTTTACGTGAGTAAATCATGGGAAACACCAATGGTTGTTTATAGATTAGAGTAATGTACAGATCCCTGATCTGTAAACCAGATTTACTCATGTATAATGTGTACAGTAAATTCTCTATGTTCAAATTATGTTAACCAAGTGACTGTTTCTGTACATATTGGGGTTTGAGAATGCAAACCTTATTTGTGATTTCTGTACACAGGCAGCCATGTTGATGTTTTCTGATAATCTTTTGTATGCAAAAGGCAAACTTCTTATTCACCTTGGCCTCTGGCTCAAATAAATGTTGAATTGGACTATAGTTCATGGTTTTGTCTGGCTACACGTTTATTTCTTCCATCTGCTTTAAGTCAGATGAAGAGACCAACAATTCTATCAATATGATCCCTTTCTCCTCCTTCCAGATAAGCAATCTCATTGTACTGTACTACAATAACCTTAGATTATTGTAGGATTCTGTAGGAATTTACTACAGAAATGGTGCCGTTCTTCCCACCCTGTTGTATCCCCCCCTGAAGAGGTGCGGTGAGGTCTCTGGACCTTGCTGTGTGTTGGGGACGTGCAGGGAAAAGAGCTGGGGGTTGCTGCGTTTGAGGTTGCAGACAGGGGCTGGTTGTCTGGAATGGAGGACAAGGGGACAGGATGAAGGCTGGTTGTGTACGCCACTAGTTGGGACCCACGGTGAATGTGGCCTTTTGCATACAGGGATGGGGGAGCGGTGACTTAGGTTAGGATGTCCGGAGGTATAGGGATTGCGCTTGTTGTGCAGTGAACATGCAAACGTGGGCTTTTTATGTTTGTGTGTTTGTTCAGACACAAGAGGCCGTTCCCGGCCTATGCGGGCCACGGGGGTTGAGTCTTGTATGGAATATACTTTATGAACTATACGAGGGATGTTGCACCAAGATGAGGCCTCATGTAATATGAAGAACGTATTGGGGGCACAAACTATCTGGTTATGGGAAATGGTCAAAAGCGTCGGATGGCGACAGATGAAAGGTTTTTCTGGCCAGGAAGCTCGGTAATCTGGTGGCGTGCGACAGGGGCGCGTCCTGAGCAATATGAGATCCCTAAAACGTATTCTCAGGAAAAGGAGCGCTATGATGATTGGGAATTTGCTTGTTCTGAATGGGGAGAGAGCCGTGTGTACTGTATAGATGGGCTCTGTTGCTATTTAGAACATGTAAATCGGCTTGGTATAAGATGATTTAGGACCTGCGTAATCGGGGAACGTGGTTTGTGCGGTTACAGGATTATCACGTAATAATTGATATAAGCGGGGCTGGCGTGTTCAAGAGGCTCAATAATAGTAGTTTGGTGATAGACAGGACGTGTCTGCGGGAAACTATCGGCCGAATTAAATGAAGATGTATGTTCGACTTTAGGGCGTAATATCGAACGGATCCGGAGATCCTTTTTGATCTTGAACATAACCGGCGTGTTGATTAATTGCGTGCGCTGTGATACAAGGCGGACGATGTGCTTAAAAACATTTGGTTAAGATGACTGATAAAGTACTTAGTGGGAATTCGATTACAAAGCTATGGTAAGCTTAAACATTCAGTAATGATTGAATGTGGGAACAATGGCTATGATTAGGTATGATTGATGGTACGTAGGAGCTTATTGTTGTATTGTTATGATATTTTAATGACCAACGAACATGGGTCTGGGGCGAGTCATATTGGTGATTGGGGCTAGCTAGCTTAGCTCTGTGGAAAAGTCCGCGGTGAAACTGGGGACGTTACGATGGCGTTATGAGAGATTGATGCGGTAACAATTGTGTCGAGGCGTAGGTTGGAGAGATTGTGGCCGTTTTGAATTGATTAAACACTGTGGCGGCGATTGCAGGTAGGAAGTCGCTGCTTGATGACGTCATGGTGTTGAATGGAGAGTGTGTAACGTTCACGGTACTACGGAGCCAGGCGGAGAGAAGGGTAGGAGAGATGATTCGTGTTGGACTATGTGTGCGGCGTTGGATGGTGTGAATGTTTTAAAAATTATTTTCTTTTGAGGTAGTTGGTTATTTTAAGCATGTGTGAATTGTTTATGGTTGGATTGGTACTGAGCGGATTACATGGATGAACGGATCTTGAAAGGCACGGCTCCCGTGAGGGCATTGAACGTCGCATTAGGGTTGGCTAGCGGGTTAGCTGGTATGAGAGTTTGGGCGATAGCGCCGTGGAAAGGGTTCGTGCAATTTTATGTTTGGAAGCGGCGGGTGGCGTTGAGTGAGCGATGCTTATGTGTGAAGCAATTGTGTGATAATAACGTTGATTGGGAGTTATTTGCGAAAGTTGGTCGCTTCTGACGTCATAATTGTGGGACCTAGGGCTTGGGAGGCGCTGGGGCTGGCTAGGCTAGTTAGCTTGCGTGCCATTGTTTTGTGGAGTTGGCGAGCGACATATGTTACGTTTCGAGTTTTGAGAATGATGTTTGGGAAGAGTTAAAGAACGCGGTGGATGTCGTGGCAGTGTGTTGTGTTGGAACAAAGCGTTATGATATTAATTGTGCTTTGCCGTAATACATCGTCCGGTGTGCACCGTTGGCTACTGCGCATGCGCGGTACAACGTGGATTGGGTCTAATGCATTCGTGGTAATTCGCTCAGGGGACAGGAATAACGGGTAAGGGTATACTCTGCATTATATGAAATGGTTGTGTTTGTATATTGTGCATTCTAGTGAATATTCTGCATTTTGTAAAGTGGTTGTGTTTGTGTGTTGTGCATTGTGCATTCTGTGGGTTGTAGATGATGTTCTGGGAGTGGGTTTGGTGGTATTATTGCAAATTGTGTAGGGGTAGCATGTGATGAGACAGGCGGTTGAAATAGGATTAGATGATTTAGAATACATGCCCTTAACTTACACTGGGATTCATATACCAGACACACATTGTACTTGTAATAAATGGGCAATATCGCTGGCGTCATATTTTGATTAATACATCTACATTACTTTCACATGTCACCTGTATACAGGGCTAGGCGTTCCCAGGATATCCTGTTTACAGTTATGAGACTTAGCATGGTGGGAACTTAACTGATAAATAATGTGTTTTCTAGTGAGTGGTGGTTGTGAGGATGTACAAATGTGATTTGATTATTTTAAGATGTTTGTATGAGGTAGATCTTTAGTACACTCTTATTATGTGGACACAGGTCTCAGATTTATGGGAGATTATAATTTGTTGGTGGGGCCTTGTTGTCTGTGTGAGAAAGCAGTTTTATTAGTACATTGGCGATTTGATACAAGTGCACGGGCTAAGAAATGTAACATTGTTAGTGGTTGGTTTACATACGCACGTTTGACACAGGAATATTTTTATCCAAGGGGGGAGGCGTAGTTGATTGATTAAAAATAGTACAGCTAAATACATACAAAAGTAAGAAACAGTAGATGTTGAAATGAAACATGCTTACATGTGTAATAATTAGAGTTGATGGCCATTTCCAGTTTTTTAAATTTGTGTAAACGTGTACAATTGTAAGCTTGGAATAATGATGTTGTGTTTTATGTAGCTTGAATTAAGATACTTGTATAGAATACATTGATGTTAAAATGTCAGATTTTTTTTATAGATGATTTGTGTGCAATGATTAACCCTTTGTTGATTGCAGGAAATAATGGGGCTTTGTAGGCCCGGGGGCCAACAAGGCTGCAGGGGGCCTGCATATAGACAAGGGGCGTGTGAGGAGCTTGCACCAGGTGCCAGTAGCAAAAGGGACAGAAGTGGAGAAGGGTTATATTGCCCAGGGGGGTAGGAATCCTTTTGTAACAGGTCTCAAGGCCCGAGGGGGGTCGAGATGTACAGCTGTTACAATGGCTGTTGTTTTTTACGACAGGAAGACGGAGCGGAGCTAATCAGAGAGATGCAGGGGAAGTAGAGGTCAGAGGTGAAGATTGCAGAAAGTGAGATAACAGTTGACAGTTGTTTTTTACAACAAGGGACATGGAATACAGAACACAGCTGGGTGAGTGAGTGAGACAATCAGGGAGGTAGTCGTTCAATGGGGTTATGACTTTTGGAGGGCTAGCTTTTTGGTTAGGGGGAATAGCGGTAGACTCTCAAGGTACTAGGAATGCTTTGAGGTTCTGTCGTTGAGGGAGAGTTCCTAGACTCTTTCTGGCAGTAGGTAGGAGTGTAGAAATTAAGTGTGGATTGTATTAGCCGGAGATGAGTGTAGCCTGAGGTTGAGAGCAGAAAAATTGAGAGCAGAAAAGTTGAGAGCAGAAGAACTAACATTGTTTGTCGGTCTGTGGTTGATTAACGAGTTGTATGAGAGAGAGTTTGAAAGTATTTGTTTAGGTTCAAATGATAAGTGTAACTGTGAAATGGCATAATCACACTCCCATATTCAATAACAATGCACTCTTAATGGGAAAACGCCCTATAAGATTCCCTATATGGGAAGAGCAAGGCATACACTCATTAGGGGATATTTTTAATAACCAGGGCTTCTGCAGTTATGTCGAAATATGCACAAAGTTTAACCTCACCGAGTCCACATGGCTTTTTTACATACAGTTAAAGCTATGTCTGAGGTCTCACGGTGTTCCATTACTCATACCAATCGAACACCACAGATACCACAAATTTTTCTATGAAAGAGAAACATTGGGAGGTTTTGTATCAGGTTTTTATTATCAATTACTAACGTCCTCGTATGAAACCCTTCAACTAGACACTGTCTGGAGGAGGGATATACCAGACCTGGAAAATGACTTTGATTGGCAAGGAGCCTGGGCAAATGTCCGACTTACATCAAGGAACCCGGATCATCAACAAATCAATCTGAACTATATTCACAGGACATACTTGACTCCTATAAGGCTGTGCAAAATGGGGCTTAAACAAGACTCCAAATGCTCCCAATGTACAAATGGGGACGAAGGAACATTTATGCACATGTATTGGGACTGCCCACCAGTTAAGGCATTCTGGAAAGATGTGTCCCAACAATTATCAATACTCGTATCTTGGAATATACCTGTACACCCCTCGGTATTACTATTGAATGATGTTTTTGAGTTTGCAGTGAATCCACAGCTAAAGAGATTGGTTTTATCGGGTATCACAGTAGCTAAAAAACTGATCGCATCACGCTGGTTTCAACCGGAAAAAATGTGCCGGAGAGTTTGGTTCCTTACATATCTCGATGTGATATATCAAGAAATATCTACAGCAAGAATTCTGGGTCTCAATGAATCCAAAATGTCAATGTGGGTAGAAGTGGTGGAGAGAATAAAAGCTAGCTTATAGTGGTAGTGTCTGGTTAGGAGTGAGGGATAATGGAGGTACTATCCAAGAGGGGGTCCGGGAGGGGGGGGTTCGAGCTGGAGCATATGTGTGTAGGGTTTTAGAAAATAGGTATTAGGGGTATATTCTATACTAACAGTTATATAATAGTAATTTCGCGGGATATACACTGTATACGGTTAAAATGATATTATAGACTATTTTTGTTTTATCTTGTTTCTGTACTTGCATGTATTTTAACCACCTTGACTGAAAGTTTCATTATGCATTGTGTGTTGAGTACTGACTTTTAATAATTTTTGTTTTGCAATAATACAAAAAAAAAAAAAAAAAAAAAGTGTAACTGTGAATGAATTGAGTGGCGTGTGAGTGCGTGTCAGGATGTGTTAATTTCAGGGGGTGATTGAAACTGTGATGTGAGCGAGGGACACATGGGAAGACAGGTTAGAATTAGAGACACATAGTCATTTGCAGAGCGATAAGAGTTAAGAGTTAAAGTGATTTTATTTTGTTTTATTGCTTTCATTTGGTATTGTTTCTTTTAGAAGGGGTAGTCACTCAGTACATATGTTTATTTTAATTTTTGAGTGTGTGGCCTGAATGGGTTTGAATGGGACCTGTCGGGGTGCCTGTGCTGGCTTGAGAGGTGTCAAAATCACAGTGACAGGTGTGATGAGGTTTGGATGTAAGATTTTTGGGATTCTTTTCTTTTCTTTCTAAA
This sequence comes from Notolepis coatsorum, assembly GCF_963971535.1. NCBI lineage: Eukaryota > Metazoa > Chordata > Actinopteri > Aulopiformes > Paralepididae > Notolepis > Notolepis coatsorum. Next base: position 18,465,700 of record NC_140166.1, on the reverse strand, counting down.
TAACCATTGAGGTGGTCTAAGTTTGGAGCTTGTTGATTGCATTGATTTGCTATTTTTGGGTATGAATGGTAATTTACTTTCACATGTGAGGTCTGTTGGAATGTTTTTTTTTATTATTTGCCTTTTGTTTCTTATTTCTCATCTGTTATGGTCTGGGTGAGTGGAGAAAGCTGGAGGCTGGAGGAAGTGGCGTCAAAACATCAACAGAGTGTCGACAAGAGCTAAGTGGCCCCGTCGCGTTTGCATATGATTACCATTTGGTTTCTCTTGAAAATATTTGACATGTTATGTGAAAAGAAATTTGTTTTGTGTATTCCCTCGCAGATTTCAGTGGAGGGGGGAAGACGGACCGTCACAGGTAGAGGAATCATGGAGGAGGTGTAGGAATACATTTCATTAGATTACGACACAATGGTGTGAACCCGTTCAGTCATTTCCTGTGGGAGATTGTTGGATTGTGGAAAGAGGTCGCTTGTGGACGCTGGCCCCTCCTTCAACATAGCCCCGAGAGCAGCGGCCAAAGGTTTGGGAAAAACCGCCAGACTGGCAGAGTCGTCTGTAGATCCAAGGACATACAGTCAGGGGTCAGATTGTGACGAGATCACAGGCCTACAAACGGGGTGAAGGGGGAGGCAAAAACGGTCAGAGACTGTGCAAAAAAGATGAGCGAGGGCCTCTGGGATGTGGTGGTTGATTAGTATGTTGAACGGGAGGTGACTGAACGGTAACAACTGGTATAGATTATGACACAACGCAGGGGTACTAGACGCATTCACATAGGTAGAATATTAGGCGTAGATTATGGCCAAAGTGAGGTGGTGAAAAAAAAATGTTTTCCTTGAGTGGTGCTCCGCCTTCCCTGCCCGGCTGGAGCGGCGACGAGGTGGTAGGTATTATGACCATGATATGTTCATAAAGGGGGGAGGATAGGTGAGAAGACCAACTGATTTGATTATGCAAATGTGATTGTGCTGTCTTGGAAAAGGAATTAACAAGAGAAAAAAGCAAAATGTATGTAAAAATGAATACAAATTTTTGTATCTCCCCCAGATCTTATGAAAGAATGTGGAATCAAAAGTGCTGTAACTTAAGAAAAATGGGTTTTTAAAAATTGTGTTTTATTTAAAGGTATAATGATTAGATTAAAATTGTTTTATTGTATTCAACAAACCCAAAAATTGTTGTTTAAAAAGTAGGCCTTTGGCTAATGAGCCTCAAGAAGGAAAAAACTCGTTGATGATATGTACCAAAGAAAAATGGAAAAAGAAAAAATGGAGAAATTGGAAAAAAAATGGTTTTTAATTTTGAAAAAATTATTTTTATTATTAAAATGTATGGTTAGTATGTATAGAAAATCAAGTCAATATATCGTATGTGACGATAAGAATCGTCAAAGTGGGGAATGTGGTAGTATTGACGTTGAATTTCATAATTAATAGGTGTGAATAAATTAGACCCATAATGTAAAGCCAGATGTATCTTTCAATAGCAGAGAGAGACTCAGTGGCTAAAACAGTCTCAACTGTCAGTTGAGACAGCTGCAGCAGATAAACAGCAAGAGCCATCCTCAACCCCCACTCAAACAATGACTAAATTAGAGAGGAGAACAAACACCTTTTCGAACTGACTGTATGTAAATGCTGATCAAAGACAGCTGGGCTTGACCACAGGGCAGGCCAGTTTAGACATGCTGAAGAAATGATTAGTCATGGACACTAAGTCACAAACAAAGTTATATCTATTAATCAACTGTTTAGTATCAAAAGAGTAAACCATAATATTAGAAATGGGTAAATTCATATATACGGGAGATACAGTTGGTAAAAGGTTTATTGGAACAGTACGGCAATCAGTTGAGTTGAGAGATCACACCAAGGAGGGGGGGGCCATAAGGACCCCCCTTCTTATCACTGAGGGAAGATGACATCACACCAGCCCCCACCCGTGGGACAGGACCCACACAGGAAATCGAGGAGGGGGGGGCAACCAGCCCCCCCCCAGAGGAAACCAGGGGGAAGGGCGGACCGCCCTTCCAGAAGCACCAGCCGGATTGGAGGACCATATTAGTAAAATGTGCTATTATTGGCCAGAAATTATAGTATATAAGAGCGAATATATTGGTAGTTCAGGAGCCCAGATCACCCAACCCCGATCTGCGTGCTCCCCGCGCCCCACCCAGAGACTACTGTGAGCTGATTGCATTTTACGTGAGTAAATCATGGGAAACACCAATGGTTGTTTATAGATTAGAGTAATGTACAGATCCCTGATCTGTAAACCAGATTTACTCATGTATAATGTGTACAGTAAATTCTCTATGTTCAAATTATGTTAACCAAGTGACTGTTTCTGTACATATTGGGGTTTGAGAATGCAAACCTTATTTGTGATTTCTGTACACAGGCAGCCATGTTGATGTTTTCTGATAATCTTTTGTATGCAAAAGGCAAACTTCTTATTCACCTTGGCCTCTGGCTCAAATAAATGTTGAATTGGACTATAGTTCATGGTTTTGTCTGGCTACACGTTTATTTCTTCCATCTGCTTTAAGTCAGATGAAGAGACCAACAATTCTATCAATATGATCCCTTTCTCCTCCTTCCAGATAAGCAATCTCATTGTACTGTACTACAATAACCTTAGATTATTGTAGGATTCTGTAGGAATTTACTACAAGTGTTTCGTGACTGTTGGTCTGACTGTTGTTGTGTAACTGCTGTTGTGATTGTTGGTCTAACAGTTACCTGACAGGACCAGAGGTCCAGCTCCTCCCAGAGCAGCTTCCAGCTCCAGGATCTCCCTCTGAACCCTCTCTCTCTGGACACACAGGTCATCTGGAGGCTACACAAACACATACACACATTATACACACGCACACACTCACAGTTTAAAGCAAACTCTGATCCATGTGTGCGCACATTTTAGAGATTGGGAATTAGCTACTCCTGATGCAAAGTAGTGAAAAAGCCTTGAGAAAGACCTCCGAGATAATAAACTAGAAATATCAAAAGTCTCGTCTCTTCAACAATGTATGAACGAAATAGAAGTGTGCCTAATTTTGTTCTTAACACATTGGACGCCAGACCCGAGATAATTCGGGTTAACTCGCCATCGCTTGAGCGATGCTTTATTTTATTCGCTATTTCCATTCATAATACATCGAGGGAGCCTGATGTTATCATTGGGAATGGGTCTGAGATCGCAAACATCCAATACCGCCGCCTGCCGCCTTGCAGCCGGTATTGCACATCCTTGGGAACTCTCTGGCTTGGCCTGTACGTCGATCTAAAAAGTCCGGTCTGGGTTTTCCATGCGAGCGATTATAACACATGGATTGAGGATAATCAAGTACTCCCGATTCATGTTCTTTGGTGGATTATGTTGGCAACACGATCGACATCAATACTTGGAATGGCGATCAGATAATTGGAATATTCTTTTTGCAGTACATCCTAGTCAAGGTAAGGGCTATATGGTATCAATATTGTGTTGATCCGAGCATGCCTTCATTGTGATCCGAAGGTGTTACTGTAATGTTACTCCACAACGTATGCCGTTGGTGACGATCGAAGCATAGAAGCCCCCCCCCCCCACCCTTTCATGCATGCATGATGAAACATAATACCGATAATATAGCATTGATTTCAGATTGATTGTTGATCCAGGCGAGGAATGCCACGGTTTCTAGTGAAATGCACTAAACGCTGCATAGCGACGTTTCCTGGGATTACACAGAATTACTCTAAAACTATACTCATATTCACCACGATATAAAACGGGAATGTATGGATGAAAAAAAAATTCTTTTTCACAGATTGAATGATAGATACTCAATGTCAAATGGGCAATAGTTTACAAAATGTTCACTCTGGGTGAAAGTGAAGTCACAAAGGTCTCTGTTCTGGTTCTGATAAGATCAGAACCGGCTGGATCGTCCTCTGCGTTGTGAATTGTGCTCCCTAAAAACCCTTGTACTTTCAATAAAGACCAAATGGTCTTGTTCGACGACCAGCTACGCAGCAGGAGAAATGGAGGAGAAGGTGTACTGGCAGCTGTTTAATCAAAGTTCAGTGTGTATACAAATTACAATAAAGAACACTATAAAAGATTCAAGGTACCGGAGCACTATGCCGCTCTCGTCCTTCTAAGAAATCAGATTAAAGAATGCTAGTTGATTAATTGTTGATGGTCTTTGTTCTCTGGCTGATGAACAAAGAAAAGTCTGTTCTCCCTCCAAATGTTCTTTGTCTGTTGATCTCCTCTGCCCGCGTCGTCCGCTGTGTGAAAAGGTGGGGTGTTGTCCTTGTGGTTCCGTGTCAGAGTGTCCTTCCACCGTCACAACACCCCCCTTATATCAAAAGCCTGGAGTCTCTGCGTGATGTCACCAGAGTGACGTCAGCAGTTGTGTTCATCCAATCACAGCCTCTCTAAGGTTGAATTTGAAATAGAAGGTTGTGCTCAATAGGCCAACCCCCTCTACTTTGTTTAAGACCAGAAAATAGTTTCACTTTATATCTAACATAATACTTTGGTTGTTGAACCCCAAGATATATATATTCGAATTGAGATTGATTACATAAACGCAGAGATATCATAATTGAACAGTTTATCTTGATGCTACATGAGGCCTAATCATTCTTTTAACTTACATCAATATCTCTTTTATACAGTTAGTATTCAACACATTTAAGTATTTTCCAATGTAGATTTAGACGTGGCCTAATTTCAAACTCTGTGATTCCCCGTCATACCCATGTCATATTTCATATCATTTAATTCAGAATTATTACCACAATATAAACAGGCCCATTTGTAGTTCATATTAAACTAATCTAAGTATAGTAATAGACATTTGAAAATGTACGTTGTGTTAAGCAAGGCAGGAGAAAGCCAGGTGGTCACATGAAAATGCCGGTGCGTCTGTTGGGACACCCGATACTACTTTGAAGTGAGATAACCAACTGTTCTCAGGGAGATGTTATCTCTGGTTTTAAATAGAAACTTGGAAGTAACAAACGGGGGTCTGCTGACAGCCCTAAAAGCTGGCCGACCAGCGTGACCAGTATACTGTCGTATTTACATAGTGTTAGGTCCAGCTTACCCAGACCAACTGACATTGTTCCAGTGCCTAATTTAATCAATCTTATCACTGATCTAATGTGAGACTTCTAAAACCCATGTATTTTAACTAACCAATATTCAACCAACATAATATTTCCATAATGATCGGGCAGTTTGGACTGAGAACTCCACTACAGTCATCTAGATCTATGGTTATCAAAATACTACTGCAAAAGATCTATTTGTGTAGATTTAGGAATAAAAGGTTCTCCATCTACAATCCGTTTTACAAACAAGTTTTGCAGAATTATACTTTTAAATTCGGGACTAGATCTTTCCTCGCAAACGGATACTTTGGTCATCACGTAGATATATTTGATGTAAGTGGTGCTAGTTCTGTCACGTGTCTTGCGCTCGACCAATAGCAGGCGATTTGTTGCCAGGTTACGGACGAGGGACGACAACAAATTTGTGTAAACAGTCTAGCAGTAGCATGGAATCCACGGAGTACATATCGACGAGTACAGAAGAGGACGAAAATGGACAAAAAACACCTTTTAAAGTTCGCAAAAAGGTTTCTAAACAATGTTATATGCATCTCACTTCCGTTCAGAAAGAAAGTGTACAAGATTTTACACAGACATGGTGGGATAGATATGGAAACTGCGTCGAACGGTGGCTTAACTTGCCAGGCAAGAATCATACCATTGCAGAGACATACAAACATTGTTTAGAGATCGAGTTTGCCAATGTTCCTGGAGATGCTGGTTTTCACACTACTTGCTATAGGCGGTTTATCGACAAAAAGGGCTTGGATACAGCTGAGAAGCGGGCCACATGTTCTGCAGCTCAAGATGTGGTAGACTATTTGATGCTGTGCTGAGAGACAGTTTAGCTGTGTTTTTATAGTTTAAACTTTACATAACTAGCATTCTAGTTTTCTTCAGATACTGTATGGTATGCCATCTAGTTGTATTGTTTTACAGTGATGTTTATGTAGCTCTGTTAGTTCATAGTGATGTTTAAAGTATGTTAGCTTTCATAACCAATGTTTGCGTTACCCTCACCTCTTCCTCCCCTCACACACACTAGGACAATAGAGCTGGTGGGGGGATCTAACTAGATTGCATAGAGTATCTGAAGAAAACTAGAATGCTAGTTATGTAAACTATAAAAACACAGCTAAACTGTCTCTCAGCACAGCATCAAATAGTCTATTTTTCATATTAGTGTAGCTAGGCTTAGGTGGCATCAGCCCTTGGCACCAATGTGCACTTATTGGGATCTATTGGGGTTGTGACTCTACAAGTGCCTTTCATGGCAAGGGGAAACATAATCTCGCCCACCAGACTCTTCTACCGAATTGACTAGGTCATGCAAGTCAATCAATAGATTATGTTGTGTCACAACAGAATGAGTAGGTGAGTGTTAGGCCTACAGAAAGTGTAATCTATTGATTGACTTGCATGACCTAGTCAATTCGGTAGAAGAGTCTGGTGGGCGAGATTATGCATGACCAGCCTGTGATCTAAAAACTCCTGCCTGTGGCTGAATAGTGAAGCCCAAAGTCGCGTCACATGCAAGAGCATATTACCTACAAATAGAATGCTCATGTGGTTTTTTGGCTACTGGTAGGCTATTCTTATGCCGTGCTCAATATTAAAACTCACTGCTCGTCCACCCAACGTAAACAGAGCAGAGATAAGCAATAATGAAGTCGTGTTTTGAACATTTATGTTGTGTTGATGGAATCACGTTAATATAGAGAGATGAAAACAATACGTTATTTCGATTGATATGAATAGCTAGTTACGTTAATATAGAGAGATGAAAACAATACGTTATTTATATTGATGTGATGTCGGACTTGGGCTGTGGAACTGAAGGACTTGGGCTGTGGAACTGAAAGTTAGGCGCGATTGTTAGGAGTAACGCGATTGGGCGCTGAGAGAGACGTCAGTGGCCAATCAGGCCGCGCATGCCGAACGCGGAAGTGCAACTCTGTTAGGGAAAATATACACGCGTACCTGACTGCATTTACAGAACTGGGTAGCAGTTTTACCCTAGACCAGTCTACCTTTGATGGTCTTAGCAAATATGTGTGCCACCTGTATGGCCAGCCATCAGCTAAGAATGTGAATGATGCAAGATACAAAGCATTCTGCATGGCGTCATCGGCTTTGCCAGAACTCTCTATGCCCCCGACAAGTGCCGCCTTGTACCAACACTGCAAAATGGCAAATTACCAAGCAGCTATAATGAGACATTCATTGAAAGCTGTAATGTGTGACTGTGCCCCTTCACCTGTTGGCAATGGGTGGCACGTCGAGGATGGGGAGTTAACAGTGACCTGGATGACTACAAATCCGGCCCCTGATAATGTGTTGTAGGTAGTCCACTGCGGTTGCAAACAAGGCAAATGTGAGACAGTAAGATGTTCCTGTGTGTCTGCAAAACTGCCATGTAGAGATCTATGTCATTGCCAAAACTGTGCAAATGTTTCTAAAGAAACTGAGGATAGGGATACGTGGGATGATTACTCAGATGATAGTGGTGAGGATGATTAACATCAGTGTTTCCTGGAAAGTGTGGTGGTGGATGAGGGTGTGGACTGGGGTTGCGATGTACAGTATATGGTGAGGGGATTAGAGTTATACAGTAGGTATAGTGTGATTTGTTTGTATTTTTGTACCTGCATTCTATTTTGTTTTTAAATGGAAAATAAAAAGATTAAAGAGTAACTTATTGATTTGTAAATTTTTTGACATCGTTCCAAATTAACTCTTTGACGGCCACAAGCTTTCCCCATCTGCACTGTCTAGCATCAGCTTTTCTTGACCATTTTCACGATATTTCACGATCTTTGCGGAGCTATTGTATATTCTATATTATAGCTATGGAGACAATAGTATGGCTCATTTGACAGACACTATTTCTAGTCCAACATGTACAAAATAGTTTGTTTCTACACACTGTAGTTTGTAGTTTATTACACGCTAAACATCGCCCATTTCCAAAATAATCCAGTCTTTTTCCAAAGATTGCGAGATAAGACGTGTTATATGCAATAAACCCAAATCGTTCTGGTTGATCCCCTGAAACCCCAAATACTCCCAAATCAAAGGTATATACCATGTACACATGTGCCTTCACAAAATCATCAAGGGGGGAGGAGTCTTACCCCGAAAATGCGATCGTTAAAAAAAGCTTGATTTAGGTCCGGTAAAATAAAACACTGTGATCGTTACAGAAACATGTTTCAGGTTCGGTAAAATAGACATAGGGGGTCCTTACCTTAGCCAGAAGGTACTCCAAAAAGAATAATTCCAATGATCCCATCGGCGATCGTAATTACTTGTTTATATGTAATTACTTGTGTTTACGGGAAGCTATAGGTTTTGAGGCGAGCAGATCCATCTCCTAGCGATTGCTCTGCAAGAGCTCCTCCCCCTCAGAGTGAGTCTTGACAGTCCAGTTCAGACAATGGGTCTCATTCCCGAACGAAGTTACGACAAAATATTTAGTCTTAGCCAGATTTCGGCCCATTTAAGATATATTAGGGCTGGGAGTGGGAGTCCCCAAATTTTCCTGAGATCAAATTTGATCGTGGCTGAGAGCAGATTTAAGAGAGGAGCACTCTTAAATCTGCTCTCAGCCACGATCAAATCTCATGATTGATTGACTAATTTAAAATTGTATTATAACTTGACAGACTGTGTTCTCATAGTGATTCCTTCACGTCAACGCTACAGGCCTCCTTGGAATTAATTACTTAATCATAATTAAAATAAATATGAGAATATTTGTATGATAAGAAATTACGTTATTTGATGTCGGAAAAATAAATAATAGCACTACACACACTGCAAATGACTCGGAATAAATAAATACATCAGCCACATAATTCTGTTATAATTTTATTGTTGTTCTCATTTATAGTTTGGGACATTTGCTTATTGTATACATTATAAGAGCCAGTGGATAAACATTCCACTGCTCATCTTACCGGTACGATGTTGCATGTGACAAATAAACCTGACCTTGCAGGTGCACTTGAACAGCAATCATGTACATTGAACCCTGGCATCCAATTAACAGTGATTAATCGCGCCATGCTTAAATGGTCAACTCTTCACCCAAGGCTTACACACACAATTATGGGTAACGTCCAGCATAATTATGCTCGATACAAACGCGCAATGAATAGGGAGCGCCAGTACAGGGACCACGCTGATCTCTTCGCCGAGAGTGACGCGGACCTGCTGGATGTACAGTACATCTTGCGTATTTGTTCCCAACTACAATTAATGTTAAATCAACTCTAAATAGAGTAAAGTGTTAACACTCCCTTCATTTGACACTGCAAGATTTACTGTGCATGGAGGCAATCAATATATTCCCTGTTCTAATTTATTGGGATGCACCTGTTGTGGGAGGGACGCCTACCGTCTGTGTCGGTATCGGATCCTTCGGGGACGGGAGACATGCTGGCTGCTGAGAACAGGAGACGGTGCCCAGCCCCGCGCGTCGTCTCATTCCTGTCGGCACCGTCTACACCCGCGATCGTTGTGGTGCCTATAATGGCCTGGACACGCAGGTCCAGGTCGGACAGGCCCGGGCCTGCTGGTCCTCCTCCAGTTGCCAGCATGTCTCTCGTGTGCTTGGCGATCCGGTGCTTGCAGGACGACTTTATGTCGACCCATTTTTTATTCACCTCGGTGGCTGTGCGCCCCTCGCCGGATACAGCGTTCACCTCTCCGGTGATTTGGGCCCATGCCTCATTGATTTTTTTTTAAACAATATGTTTATTGGTATTTTCTTTTTTTGTTAGTTTTACAGCATCAGTTCAACAGTTCAACAACCATACAAAAGGAAATGCTGCCAACTGCCCCCCCCTCCCCCCCTCCCGGAGTTACAGAAAAATAGATACAAAATAACCCCCCCCCCCCCCTGAAATAAAAATAAAAATCAATATAAACAACACAAAAAAACTCTAGGCCAGACCCCCCCTCCCCTCCCCCAGACTAGGACCTCAACAAATTAAGTTTTCTCTTTTTACACATTTTGAGAATTTAGTAAACCCAGTTACATCCGTCTAACAGGTGCCCATACTTCTACACCAAACCATGCCTCATTGATTGATTGAAAGGTTTATTAACAGATTGCAGAATGGGTACAGTACAGTATGCGTGAATATTAAAGGCAACCAACTTGTGTTCAGCTTTTCATTCAGCGTTTCTCTGATTGGCCACACAGCCACGTGACCGCCCGTCCCCTTTTGCCGCGAGCGTGGCAGAGGTCCCAAATGAAATTAATGAAGCGCGGAGCATAATGTATAATGTTATTTCGCGGAGCATAATGTATAATGTTATTTCGCGTTTGTAACGTCATAACATCAGTGGAGGCTGCTGACTGATTAATAATAAGCTCTTATCGTAATATGACTAGAGCTTTCTTGATCGTAATATTTACTCTATTGCGTTGTGTTTCTATAGCGCTAAGTCTGTTACCAAAACTCTGTAGCACGACAGAGGAAAAAGAATCAGCTGAGAGGTTGGTTATTTCCCAGATCTGGTTTATTCAAAGTACAAGAATGATCTGGTTCAATCAATGAAAAACGCAATGATATTAGTGTAACAAAGCACTATGCCGCCAGTCACTAATATCAGACTAATCAAAAGTAGTTAAAAAGTAACAATCTTCAATGGAGCGTCGGTTGTGGAGTCTTTGTTGTCAGGGCGACAACGGATCCTTTGTTCTCGTGGCAAAAACGTCTCAGGCAGATCCTCTATCCGTTCAGCTGTGCATACAAGATTCTCAAGAGCTTCCTTCTCTGTCTGGTCCGTGCAGACCCTCTTAAAGGCTAAATCCCGCCCCTGAGCGAACGTCGACCGGGTTCGTCAGGGGGCGGATCTCTTAGTTCTGATTGGCTAAAGCTCACAGCGGCCATTTTGGATTAGGGTCGGCGGCCATCTTGATTCTTAAAGGGGCAGTCCCGTCTATTTTTAAGGGAAATAATTACCTTTCTAAAGTTTAACGTTTAAAGGTAAAGTATTTGATTTTACTAACTGAAGAATTAGCGATTAGTTATTACTGGACTGAGATAGTAAGTTCAAGTCTTTTCCTGAATTCTGTGGCTTTCTAAATACCTAATTTTGATTATAGGATCTTCAAATGATTATCTATTTTAGTCTATTTGGTTTTAAGACAAACTGTTGCATTTATAAATATTCTATAACCTTATCTTTGAAGTTAGATTAATTTTCTAAGTGCATTACACATATTTTGCCACCTTCTCTATTTTAAACTATTTTACTGGCTTAATTAGACTTTGCAATGGTGGATAAGTGTCTGGTTTAATTTCATCTTAATCAATACACTATTTTATAACTATTGAGACTAATTTCCATACTGAATTATTATTAGTTTTGGTGGTGGTTACACACTTATAAACCAAATGGTATTCCTCTGTGTCAGACAAACAGAGTTTTCCCACACAACTGGCATCCTGCCTCCTAATCATGTCAGACCAGATGGCTAGGGCCCCCAAATATCTTGAGGGGGGGTTCTACTCAACAGTTGGGTATCATCTCCTACAACCTATTGTTCTATTCAGCTCGGTCAACAAACCACTCTATTCAAATGCTAAATTTAGCCAACTAACAGCCCAGTTTTTATTGTTTTACTTGTTCCAACGTGGGGGAGAGGAGAAGACTGTATTTACTTTACTTTGTCCCAAGGCCTATTTACAGTTGCGGGGGCAAGAGATGTGACCGTAATTAAATCACTCTTTTCAGTCCTATGTGCAAATTAAGGGCGGTGTTATTTTGTGATTCCCCACCGCTCCCTTCCGGGGGAGATGAGACATCGCTTGACTCCAGAGCCTCTATTTTTATCCATCAAAGTAACTTCTAGAAGATCTTAATAATCTCTTTGGGGGAAAAGCAGAGCAGATATATATTAAGAACAGCGTGAATCTTTCTAGGGTGTGTGCACTGGACTCTTACAGTTTATCAGATTCTCCCCGTAGCGGTCGACCTTGTGGAACCTTAAATCAAGACTCATAGCAGTTTGAGACTGAAATTATACCACACTCTCTTTTTACACCCATGGGCCATGTGGAACACCTTTCTAAAAAGTTGAAAGTAAAAATATGTATAGAAAACAAATCATGCTTTTTTGCTGCCAGTAAGAAGACCATTGTACAATAATCCACAATTATGTCTGTATTTGATTATGGTGAAATTATGTACATGCATGCCTCTCCCTCCACCTGAAAGCCCATCCATGCTGTGTATCATAGAGCACTGGGTTTTATCACTGGAGATACATTTCTCACTCAACATTGTATTTTATATGAAAATAAGTAGGTGAATTCTACACATCTAACAACGCCATCTGACAATATCATAATGATGTGTTTTCTATATTATATCCACAATCATTCATCTAAAAAATTGTATGGGCGTAAATACATGTTAAGATATTCAAAATCGTCACAGCAGTATAGTTTGTTTATACTTCAGAAGTATGATATTTGAACGCGGTCCCCAAAATGAATGGAAGCGAATGAGGCGCCTGACACCTGACACCTGGGAGGAATGGGGGCGTGTTGCAGCGTTGGGGATGTTTAAAAAATATAATTTAATATATAATATAATATAATAATAATCTGGTCAGCAGCCTCCACTGATGTAGCGTGATTCAAACCCCCTCAATGTGCAGTTTCTAGTTAATCAGTCAGTTACGCAGCCTCCACTGATGTACAGTGACGAGTGAATCTGGTAAAAAGAGATTGATTGAATTGATTGAAAAGTTTATTAACAGATTGCAGAATGGGTACAGTACAGTACAGCTCAATACATACAATTGTTAAGGGGATGCAGACCAGAGAAAGACTTTCGTCTTGTTTACATCAGGGTCCCCCATTTTCAATTAATCATAACATATATGACATACATGACATACAGATAGACAGTACTGCTACATCTATACATTTATGACATATCAGATTTGCAAATACAGTACTGTTTGTGATACAAAAGTGTCCAGAAAAGGAGTGTATATACATTTGGCGTAGAAGCTGTACATTGGAGGAGGTTGGATGGGTGGGGTGGGGTTGGGTGGGTTGGGTGAGGGCTGTACATTGGCGGTGGGGGGGGGGGGGGGGGTGTTGGGTAGGGGACACACACACATTTTACACTGTACATTGGAGTACTGACAAAGCCTTACTTGGTCATTTACTGTACAACTAGGTTAGGACATTTGTAGGGGCCAGTTTCGAATTGCAGTCTCACGTAGGTGTTTTTTGAGAGTGTTTTTGAAAGTGGGTAGTGATTCACATTCCTTTACAGCTTTAGGTAGGGCGTTCCACATTGATGTGGCATAATTGCGAAACGTGTTTAGTCCCTTGTTTGAGCCGAATCTGGGTTTTACATGATTTGTGGAGCTCCCTCTGGTGTTGTGATCGTGGTATTCACTGACCTTTGGGAAGTATTTTGACATGTACATGGGTACCTTGGTCGCGTAGTGTATCTTGTAGACCAGGCCCATTGCAAGTTGCTGTACTCTGTCGTCTACTCTAAGCCATCCTAGGTTGTCAAAGTGGGCAGGGGTGAGGTGGGTTCTAGGAGTCAGGTCAAGTAGTAGTCTGACTAGCTTGTTTTGAGATGTTTGTAATTTGTTTTTTAGTGCCTTTGAGGTGCTTTGGTACCATGAGGTGCAAGCATAGTCGTAGTACCCTTGAATGAGTGCTCCTGCTAGAGTCTTCAGGGTATTCTTGTTTACCAGAGAGGAGATCCGGTACAAGAATCGCGTTCGTTGGTTGACTTTTTTTATTACATTGGATGCCATTTTGTCACAGGAAAAATTTGCCTCTAGGATGGAACCCAGGTAGGTAATTTCATCTTTCCTTGTGATAATATTGTCACCCACTGTAACCGAGAAGCCGTCGGTCTTGCTGAGTTTGTTATTTGAACCGAAGAGAATGGACTCTGTTTTGCCCATGTGTAATGATAGTTTGTTGTCGGCGAGCCATATGCAGATTTTGCCTAGTTCCGAGCTGAGGGCTTTTTCAACCTGTAACTTGTTCTTGTCAGAGACCAGCAGGGCTGAGTCGTCCGCAAACAGGAACAAGTTGCAGTCACAAGCTGACGACATGTCATTTGCATAAATTAGGAATAGTAGCGGTCCTAGTATGCTTCCTTGTGGAACACCACAGCTCACTGTGAGGGGGGGGGGATAGGGTACCGTTTACTTCCACCATCTGTTCCCTCCCCTCCAGTTAGGATTGTATCCAGCTCACTGATAAACTATCAAAACCAATTGCTTTTAGCTTGTCAATCAGAATGGTGTGATTGATAGTGTCGAAGGCCTTTTGTAGGTCCAGCATGACCATGCCGCAGTATTTGCCCGCGTCCACCTCTTGTTTGATGTGGTCGTTCAAGTAGAGAAGGCATGTGTCAGTGGAGTGGGATGTTCTGAAGCCAGATTGGAATTCGTAGATTAGATTTTTTTCCGCAAGGTACTTTTCGATTGATTGATTGATTGATTGAAAAGTTTATTAACAGATTGCAGAATGGGTACAGTACAGTACAGCTCAATACATACAATTGTTAAGGGGATGCAGACCAGAGAAAGACTTTCATCTTGTTTACATCAGGGTCCCCCATTTTCAATTCATCATAACATATATGACATACATGACATACAGATAGACAGTACTGCTACATCTATACATTTATGACATATCAGATTTGCAAATACAGTACTGTTTGTGATACAAAAGTGTCCAGAAAAGGAGTGTATATACATTTGGCATAGAAACTGTACATTGGAGGAGGTTGGTTGGGTGGGGTGGGGTTGGGTGGGTTGGGTGAGGGCTGTACATTGGAGGTGGGGGGGGGGGGGGGGGTTGGGAAGGGGACACACACACATTTTACACTGTACATTGGAATATTGACAAAGCCTTACTTGGTCATTTACTGTACAACTAGGTTAGGACATTTGTAGGGGCCAGTTTCGAATTGCAGTCTCACGTAGGTGTTTTTTGAGAGTGTTTTTGAAGGTGGGTAGTGATTCACATTCCTTTACAGCTTTAGGCAGGGCGTTCCACATTGATGTGGCATAATTGCGAAACGTGTTTAGTCCCTTGTTTGAGCCGAATCTGGGTTTTACATGATTTGTGGAGCTCCCTCTGGTGTTGTGATCGTGGTATTCACTGACCTTTGGGAAGTATTTTGACATGTACATGGGTACCTTGGTCGCGTAGTGTATCTTGTAGACCAGGCCCATTGCAAGTTGCTGTACTCTGTCGTCTACTCTAAGCCATCCTAGGTTGTCAAAGTGGGCAGGGGTGAGGTGGGTTCTAGGAGTCAGGTCAAGTAGTAGTCTGACTAGCTTGTTTTGAGATGTTTGTAATTTGTTTTTTAGTGCCTTTGAGGTGCTTTGGTACCATGAGGTGCAAGCATAGTCGTAGTACCCTTGAATGAGTGCTCCTGCTAGAGTCTTCAGGGTATTCTTGTTTACCAGAGAGGAGATCCGGTACAAGAATCGCGTTCGTTGGTTGACTTTTTTTATTACATTGGATGCCATTTTGTCACAGGAAATATTAGCCTCTAGGATGGAACCCAGGTAGGTAATTTCATCTTTCCTTGTGATAATATTGTCACCCACTGTAACCGAGAAGCCGTCGGTCTTGCTGAGTTTGTTATTTGAACCGAAGAGAATGGACTCTGTTTTGCCCATGTGTAATGATAGTTTGTTGTCGGCGAGCCATATGCAGATTTTGCCTAGTTCCGAGCTGAGGGCTTTTTCAACCTGTAACTTGTTCTTGTCAGAGACCAGCAGGGCTGAGTCGTCCGCAAACAGGAACAAGTTGCAGTCACAAGCTGACGACATGTCATTTGCATAAATTAGGAATAGTAGCGGTCCTAGTATGCTTCCTTGTGGAACACCACAGCTCACTGTGAGGGGGGGGGATAGGGTACCGTTTACTTCCACCATCTGTTCCCTCCCCTCCAGGTAGGATTGTATCCAGCTCACTGATAAACTATCAAAACCAATTGCTTTTAGCTTGTCAATCAGAATGGTGTGATTGACAGTGTCGAAGGCCTTTTGTAGGTCCAGCATGACCATGCCGCAGTATTTGCCCGCGTCCACCTCTTGTTTGATGTGGTCGTTCAAGTAGAGAAGGCATGTGTCAGTGGAGTGGGATGTTCTGAAGCCAGATTGGAATTCGTAGATTAGATTTTTTTCCGCGAGGTACTTTTCGATCTGTTCGTATACTATTTTTTCCATGACTTTCGAGATGGATGTAAGGATAGAAACAGGGCGGTAGTTACCCGGGTCTAATTTGCTGCCCTTTTTGTGCAGGGGTGTTACTCTCGCAATTTTGAAGTCCTTGGGGACGTGTCCCTGTTTTATGGAGAGGTTTATTATGTGTGTGATGACTGGGGTGATGGCTGCTGCTGAGTCTCTGAGGAATTTGGAGGGGATGTTGTCATGGCCAGTGGCCTTGTTTGGTTGGAGGGCGCTCAGTTTTTTGAGTACCTCATCTGTAGTTACTATTTCCAGTTTGAAGTCGTCTTTGTGGACGCCTAGGTTCATGTAGTATGCTACTATGTGTTCTACCCCATACTGCCCTGAGTGGGAGGGTAGTTTGTTTACCAGTGTTATGGCTATGTTTGTGAAGAAAGTGTTTAAGTAATTGGCTACATCCAGCTTGTCTGTGATGAGCGTGTTGTCCGTCTTTATGTTTATGTTTGAGAACCTGGTTTTGAGTTTTTTACTGCAGCCTAGTTGATTGTTGAGTAATTTCCAAAGTTCACATGGTTTATTTTTGTTTTCCTCGGTTTTGTCATTGATGAAATTTTTTTTAGCAGTTTTGATCATGGAGTTTACATCATTTCTTAGTCTGTTTCTTTCTAGTTTGAGTTCAGTCACGTGGTCTTGGAGTTCACTGCTCGTGCTTTTGGTAAGCTTTGACTGACTTTTACGAAACTCAGAGCATTTTTTGTCTCTGGCTTTCATAGCGGTCAGTATTTCAGTGTGCATCCATGGCTCAGCGCGATTTTTTACCCTGGTGGTTCTTAGGGGGGCCATGTTGTTTAGTATTGATGAAAATTTGGTTTTGAAGCCAAGCCAAGTTTCTTCAACCAGTGTACCATTGAGTTCATCTGACCAGTCCAGACTCTCCAGTTCAAGGTTAAAGGCCTCGCTAGAGTAGGTTTTGAGGTCTCTAGATGTGACTGTTTTGTGACAGCCAGCCTTTAGTTTTAGCTTTTTGCGGGTACAGAATATCATATAATGATCACTTAACCCGCATGCTATAACCCCTTTGTTGGAGATCTTGGACTTGTCAGAGGTCAGTATGAGGTCAATGGTAGTCTGAGTTGATTCACATATCCTTGTGGGTTGGGTGATTAGTTGGCTGAGGCCGTGCAGATCACAAAACCTATTGAAGGATTTGAAGACGGGTGCATCTTTTCGTTGCATATCCGTGTTCCAATCCCCAATAAGAATTTTTTCCGCATCCTCAGCTCCAGCTAAGCACACATCCAGAGTATCATAAAAGCCAGTTTGATCTGGCGGTCTGTATATTGTGCCGACTAGAACAGATTTTGCCCTTTCAAATAAAATGTCCACCCATACGGTTTCAATTGTCTCATGATGAAGGTCAGTACGGGTAATGAATTTGGTGTCCTTATGTATGTACATACAAACACCACCTCCATACTGGTTTCTGTCATTACGGACTATAGTATAGTTCTCTATTTCTATTTCAGGGTCTGTTACAGATGGATCAAGTTTAGTTTCAGTAAAGCATATTAAGTCTACCTTACCGCTCATAAACAGGTTTCTTATTTCGTCCAGCTTATGCTTAATGCTGTTTACATTAAGGTGAAAGATGTGTAGTCCGTTTTTATTAGCTGTGTTATTGATGTCTTCAAGTTCCAGGTAATTGTCTTCTGGTGCTGCTGTGGGGGAGGGAGGGGGGGGGCTTTGTTGTTGTCTCCGTGAGGTCTGTGTGTTGGTGTGTGGGGAGGGGGCGTCCTTTGTCCTGTCTTTTCTGGCGGCAACCCTTTGTTCTCCTGGGCTGGTAAACATAGCCAGCCTGGCTAGGTTGGCTAATTTATCAGGCGATTTGTCCGTGGGGTTGCCGGTTGGGGGGGCTTTGTTGTCGTGGGTGGGAAGGGGGGAGGGGGGGGTCGGGACCCGCGCCGTGCTGGTACAACAAAGGACTCGGTCCAGAGTCCTTTGTTCCTGGATGTTTTCGCCGTTAGCTCCGCTGGCTAGTCGGCTATCGGGCGTTGAGATGTTTAAATCCCGCGTCGGGATGGTCGTCATGGTTTCGACCCTCGGTTCACCTCCTCTCGTCTCTGCCTCACGTGTGCTCGTCTGCTGCGGCGTCATTGGGGAAGAGTTGCCGTCCGCGCAGTGGATGTAGCCACAGGTTGAGTTGTTGATGTTGGTTGCGATGGTAACCTCCCTCGCTTCTTGCGCTGCCAGACCAAGTCTTCTCGCCTGAGTTCTGGTCAAGACCGGGCCTGGGTTTAAATGAATGTCTCCCGAGAGTAGCAGGATAAGGGACAAAAAGGTCTTTCGGTCCATTCTGCCATTCGGGGGTCTGTTCTTTCTTTCAGGATTGGCCGTTAATGTTGCGTGAACGGTCGCTGTCCCCACGGCCAGGTGCTTATGCTCCGTGCCGTTTTGGAAATAAAAGTCGCTCTGTACCTCCTTTTCTATTTTTGCTCTTCTCTCCTCTTCTATCTGGTTGTGCTTCATTGTTGAGTAGAGGTACGAATCCGTTATCCAAAACATAACGAGGAGAAAATGTGCGCAAAATCTCTTTTGCTTGCTGTGTTGACGAGGGCTCCGGGAGCTCAGGAATTTGCGACAGCTCATGGCTGTGTCCTTCAAGTGTAAGAGAGCTTATTATTAATCAGTCAGCAGCCTCCACTGATGTTATGACATTACAAACGCGAAATAACATCTCCACTGATGTACAGTAACGAGTGAATCTGGTAAAAAGAGAGCTTATTATTAATCAGTCAGCAGCCTCCACTGATGTTATGACGTTACAAACGCGAAATAACATTATACATTATGCTCCGCGAAATAACATTATACATTATGCTCCGCGCTTCATTAATTTCATTTGGGACCTCTGTCGCTTGCAGGGACTTCTGCCGCGCTCGCAGCAAAAGGGGGCGGGGGGTCGTGGCCAATCAGAGAAAAGCTGAACACAAGTTGGTTGCCTTTAATATTCACGCCTACCGGACTTGGGGCTCTCGAGGGTTGGGGATCGTGGCTGTGATGGGTGGTGAGGGAGGGGGCTTAGGGTGTTAAATGTACAATCTGTCTAATTTATTGTCTAGTCATTGTTGTGTTGAGTTGATGTTTTTGGTTGTCTTTTTATGTATTATTATTGTTATTATGTTGTGAGTTGTGTTGTTTCATGTTTGATTTATTTTTTTTTATCACAAAAAAATACAAAAAACAGAACTTAAACGTTTAAAGCTCAATATATCAAAACGTGGCTCTTTACAGTGAACAGGAGGTCTATTTGTGTTTTATTTAAATGTCTGGAAGAGCTCAAAAATAAAAATGTCAAATGATATTTTCGTTACCTTTTTTTTGTTGATCTAAATGTTATTTATTGTGTTAATAAATGGGCATATGATATCATCTCACATATCGGCACCTGAATTGAATAGTATCGTATCGTGGCAGACTTTGTGATATCGGCAAATATCATATCGTTGTCCAAAGAATCTATATCGCATTGTGATGAAACTGGTGATTCCCACCCCACCGTCTCATCAGAAAATGTAAATAAATAACGCGATAATATATTTACGTATTGTATTGGCAAAAGACCAAATAAATAAATAAATGAACGTTGTGACCGGGAGTTGAAGTAGGTGTGGAGGAATAATACTGCCCTCTCCCTCAGTTGAAGTATTTCACCCTTCCTCCAAATGTTTATCCCCTCCCTTCCCCCAAATCTACAGATTATGGTGTGCGAGTGTGTCCCCTCCTGACTATAAAGGAGCCCCTCTCTCTCTGATTCTCTTCCTTACTTCCTGGTGTCCTAGCTAGTAACCTGGAGGAGAGCCTTCCAGCCATACTCTCTAACTATTTGTATATATTGATCATTCTGAGTTAATAAATCGTATTAACCAGATCCATTCGACTGAGTAAATTATTAATGTTTCCCACATAGGCTACTCTCACCACTACACTACCGTACCCACACTAATACTACGATATGGTTCAGATTAAGGTTATTCTTAACATTCACTTAACGGTTATGGTTAAGATATAAAGTGTATGATAACTCACCTTGACCCCATCCAGTAACCCCTCTGATCTCCATGGTGATGGTTTCAATCATGGGCGATGCCCTGCTGCATCACCTGATCAGCCCAGTGAATGAGGTGAGCCAAGAGGGGTAGAGGCCCGACAGGCAGACAGACACACTTTTACTAGATAGATAGATAGATAGAGAGAGAGAGAGAGAGAGAGAGAGAGAGAGAGAGAGAGAGAGAGAAGAGAGAGAGAGAGAGAGAGAGAGAGAGAGAGAGAGAGAGAGAGAGAGAGAGAGAGAGAGAGAGAGAGAGAGAGGAGAGAGAGAGGAGAGAGAGGAGGAGGGGAGGGAGGGAGGGAGGGATGGATGGATGGATGGATGGAGGATGGATGGATGGATGGATGGATGGATGGATGGATGGATGGATGGATGGATGGATGGATGGATGGATGGATGAATGGATGGAGAGATAGAGAGAGAGAGAGAGAGAGAGAGAGATAGATAGATAGATAGATAGATAGATAGATAGATAGATAGATAGATAGATAGATAGATAGATAGATAGATAGATAGATAGATAGATAGATAGATAGATAGATAGATAATGAAGTAACAATTAATTCATATGGCCAATCAAGTTAAGATTAAGTTAAAACTAGCTAGATAATAATATTAATATGTGGACTTTAGACACATTATTTTGTCTCCAGCCTAAGAAAGACACACTATTTTCTTTAATTACCACACCCCATGTGCCGGAGGACACAATCCTCCCAGACTGACCTAATCAATCACACACTAGTTTCATGTGACAGGCGCACACACACACACACACACACACACACACACACACACACACACACACACACACACACACACACACACACACTCTCATGTGACATTTCAGTGACCACTGTCTAAACTAACAAGACAGACTGGTTAGGTTAAGTGGACCACACACACATCGTCCCAGATTGATGAATGACACACACCCAGTATTGCAGGTGACCGAGATTAGAGCTCACACCCCCTCACCCATTAGAACCTCACGCAGACAGAGACCAAACCAGTTTACCAACTATTGGCAGGGGAGGACCAGACCCACTTGTGTATTGGAGATAGGATTTAAACAACTTGTTGAGAACAGTAGAGGACTCAGTCTAGTCGAGGCTGGGTCAAGGATGGATGTTTTGTTACTATGCTGTGGAAACCTATGCTTGTATGCTGAATTAAATCACCTTTTTCACCAACTGAGCCATTGCCTCAGAAAACCATCTCCAGTCTGAATTCTTCTTGAAACCAGCGCTCACACTCAAATAATCTACTTCAATAGATAGATAGATAGATAGATAGATAGATAGATAGATAGATAGATAGATAGATAGATAGATAGATAGATAGATAGATAGATAGATAGATAGATAGATAGATAGATAGATAGATAGATAGATAGATAGATAGATAGATAGATAGATAGATAGATAGATAGAACATGGTGTTGTTAAGGATATGGTGTTGTATTAAGGGGTTTAAGTTAATGTTGTAGACTCTTATTTATTTTCTTTCCATTCCTTTAGCATACTCATTGATAGGGGTAAATTGCTAAATATGTTCAGTTCGGCAATGTGTGCTTCATAGGGAGGTGTAGTCTGACGTCACTTTAGTTTCCTGTGCGGTCCACCCATATAGGGATTTATCGTTGGGAAAATGTATTATCGGCTATTGTAATAATTCTGCCTCATGAACATTGGCAAGCTTTCCATTTTTGCACAAAATTTGTTCCCTATCACTAACATTATTGTTTAACATCTTTGGTTGAAATAAAATTATACGTAATTATTTTACGATTAATTGCAAATTGTTTCATGTTGAGCTATACTGTAGATTGTGGATGAATACACAGAAAGGTACACCATGCCAATGTTCATGCTTTATTTGTTTTAAACTAGATGATTTAGAAATGTGTCCATTGGAATTACATTGCAATTTCAAGCGAGGTGGACCGGCCAGAAACAACAATGATGTAACCACTACACCTCCCTATAGACCTGTCAGACTCTGTGTGCCAAGTGGGCAAAAGGAAGAACGTAATCCTGGTCAGAACAATGGGGCAGACTACAATATATTTGCATTTGTTAGCATGCTAGCGATCTTAAATCAATCAATCCATGCCAAAGTTAGATATGTATAAGGTGAAAGACTCACACTCGCATCCATGCTGATTTGGCTAAAATAATGACATCGAGCCGTTGAAACAGGGGAGTATCATGGTTTCTCCATAGAGCCCCTTGTACTAAGGGGGCAACTTAGTCACATGACTCAGTTGGTATTGCTGATTCGCTCGAACACGGTATGTTTGTATACAGAGAACAGGTCTATAGAGTGTAAAGCATAATATACCAAAACAGTCAATTAACAAAAGCCAATCATACATTTTCAAATTTGGACGTGAGGGGGGAAATGCTCTAGGTCTATGTAATGATTATACAGTGGTGGATGAATGTATTTATTAACGTGAACATCATCGCCATTCTCTGTGAGGCAAGAAAAAGTGCTCACTTCAAAAGCACATTCAGTTTTATGTTACTATCTTTTCCAGTCATCGAGAGATTTTGCCTGCCACCTGATGCACAAGTTGTATACAAGGATGCAACAGGGACAGAAGTTGATGCAGAAATATTCAGTGACCTCGTTGGACAAGGCAATGCGCTGCTGACAGGCAAGTATAATCAAGCACTCTACAGTCTACACCATATTCCTTTAGAATTTTGTGATTGGTCCTCGTCTTCTGCTTCTGAGATGTCTGACTCAAGCTTCTGCTCAAGTGCATCAACTGTAATCTCTAAAAAAGCTCTTCATCACCATGTTTTGCATTCTCTTGTTTTTGTTTTTTATTAGTTGATTGAAGCTGTGCTAAGAGGCAAGTCCGGTGGTGAAGAAGTACAGGAGTACCAAACAACAGAAACCCTAACAGATGCCGCAAGAAGACAAATGGTTAACATACTTGTGGCTCACATGATTGATAATCATTGGTATGTGTCTTTCATATTCTTTTTATTTGTGCCAAATAACTGCATGGCCATTGCATACATCTAGATTACTAATTTAATATCTCTTCTCAGGCACCTCCCCACTAAAGCAATCAGAAGAGTATGCTCTTGGGATAGTGATGCTGTTCCCTTCCCTCAAGGATCCATATTCTACGAAAGGCTATGTAAGTTATTATTATTGTTTGCATGACACTTTCATGTCATACTTGCATCTTAAGCCATGTGCTTAACATTGACATTTGAATGGGCGGCTACGTGGCGTAGTGGGCAAGGCACTCGCCACAAAATGCTGGAGACGCTGGGCTCGTCAGTTCGAGCCCAGCGCTCCACATTTGCTTTCAGTTTAGCTGGTCGTTCCACAGTAATACACATTGGCCGTATTACGGGAAGGGAAACTGAAGGGTGGGGATCGGGCGTTGTGGACAGCGACTCCTACAGGTCGGTTGGTGCGCTTGTGCAGTAGAATCAGGAAGTGTCGGGGGCAGCGTGAGCCTCCCACGCGTTACTCCTCGCCACTGAGAGATCGAGCTGCACAGGTGAAAAGATGCGACTGCTGTTACCTCAAGTACCGGAGGGGACTTGTGCTATGTATGACTTAGTCCACATTGCAGCCGGCTTGTGGGAGGCAAGAAACAGCGTCCGTGACAGGGGAGGGTTGAATTGGATGATACGAAATTGGGATGGGAGAAAATATATAGAAAATGGGAGAAAAAGTAAAAAAAAAAAAAAAAAAACATTGACATTTGAATTATCTGAGATTTCTTATGAGCCGAGTATGACAACACATTTATTTTTTTTCATTTCAGGAACACTTCTACGATGCATTTCTTGGCGTCTGAAAACAGTCCAAAGGAAGATGCGTAGAGGATCTGCACTGCCACCAAATAGCTCTACTGACTTTTATCCAGGAGGCCCACATTTCCAAAGGACTGTTAATGTTGAAAGGCAGCTTGATGGGGATGCTTGCCAAGAAGCCATGTCTTTGCTCAACCATTGCACAGACCTGTCCCTGGTTTTCCAGAAGATGAGAGAGACCTTTCAGCACCGTCGGAAGCTTGTTAATGACCCAAGCAGAAGTGTCTCCTCCTTCCCAAGATTCTTGGATACAAAAGGATTGGTAAGTTTGGAATGAAGAAGAAGTCTTTATTTGTCATGCAGATTAACACGCATGCGAGATGGGCGACCCACAGGAACACACACACATGCACTGAGTCGCAGATGAAATGTCTCTCTGCACTTTTCCCATCCCGTCGTCCTTCCCCCCCAAGGGCAGCCGGGAGCAGACATGGGCTGCGGCGTGGGCCGCGCCTGGGGGACCAATCCAAGTGCTCCTGTCTGTCTTTGTCAGGGACGCGACAGCGTTAGCGATCTGTTGTGCATGTTTTTCCATTGGGTTTATCTTATAAGGAGGGGAAACCCTTGCGAGCACGGGGAAAACATGCAAACTCCACACAGAAAGGCCCGGGAGATACCCCACCTGGGTACCTGGCAACCTGGTCCCCAAGCGGGAATCGAACCCAGGACCTTCTAGCTGTGAGGCGTCGGTGTTAACCACGCCGCCATGTGCCGCCCGAATGAGATGTTTAGAATGGCTTGACATTTTAAAGTATTTTCTGTAGTAGGAATTTAATCTTCTTTCTTAAAGGTGGATCAAGACTTCACACTCCTCTTTGATGACGAGACATCCTCCAGGCTGCGTCAGAAATGGGATGTGTTCTTCAAGCCAAATGTCATAAAAGAGGCTAAGGGGCTCACTTCAACACCAGCGTTGCATCGCTTGGTGCAGTCAGCGGAAAGTCCCCCAGGAATTGATCTTGATGAGGCAACAAGGGAGTTGTATTTGTTTTGCTTGTTTTTAAAGCATTAGCTATAATTGCAGTTACAGTTTCTGTGAGGGCTGGTCCAGTACTGCGCGCTTCTCAGTGCCAATTAGCATCACGCACCTGAGAGGAGTTTCCAATCAGCTCGGCGGGAGCACTCTTATACTCGGTTTGCTGATCATTTCTGTGTCGGGTCGTTTTGTCACCACCAACTCTACTGCTGTTCCCTCTCGCGTTCCTCCAGTGCGCCCTTGGAGGTTGTTGCTGTGTTCTCTCTCTGCCTCCGTGGACCCGTGCCTCGTTTTCCCACTTCGACCTTGCTTCTGGTGAGTCTTTTGGAAGAACATTTTTCTATGAATTGATATCCTTGTTTTTGCCCTGGACTCACTGCCTTCGTCTGTTTTTTGTGTGTTTCCTCAAACACTGAAGAATTGTTGATTGTTTTGTTACTGGACTCTGCCTGGTATTTTCGACGTTTTGGAACTAATGACATTCTCCGTTTCTATTTTCCCCGCGAGTGGGATAGCATAAAGCTGCAGAGCCGCAGAGTCAACTCTGCTAAGGGCAGTGCTGCAGAGCCGCAGAGCCCAACTTGGCTAAAGGACATTCCCCTCGAAAGAATTAACATTGTGGTTGCACGTTTCTGTTTTGTGAAAATAAATACGCCCTTCGGTTTTGGCTAACTCTAAACTACCGGTCTGTGTCGTGCTGTTGGGGTTGTTTACAAACCATAACATTACGACCCAACCATGTTGACCCCAGCCGACACAGACAGTGTTAGAGCAGCCTTGGCAGGTCAGATCCAGCTGACCAATGCCCACACCCAACAGCTAGAGGCGGCTGCGGCTGCTGTGCAGGGCCTCCGGGCCCAGGTCCAGCCACTCCAGACTTCTCTGGACATACTAACCACCCAGCAGACTGCGCAGGGTAATCAGCAGGCAGATATTCTACACCAGCTGCAGACTCTCAGTGCAGCATTTAACACCCTGCTTTTAAACCCACCATTGGCAGGAGTCCCAGCCGGACCCTACACCTCCCAACCCTGCTCCCCGGGAGCCCCATCTCTCCAGCCCGTGACTGTTTGACGGTAACTTCGAGGACTGTGCCACGTTCATCATGCAGTGTGAGTTAGTTTTCATTCATCAACCCAGCAGATTTACGACGGAGGCAGCCCAGGTGGCTTACATGACTAACCTGCTCACAGGCCGAGCATCACAATGGGTTACTGCTTCCTGGTCCATGAGGGCTAACTTCTGTTTTTCCTACCCAGAGCTCCGAAGGGTTTTCCACCACCCAGCTTGTGGCCAGGATCCTGGAGCCCGGTTGGGCACCTTCCAGCAGGGCAGTGGCAGTGTCACCGACTATGTGCTGGAACCAAGACTGGCTGCAACCAAGAGTGGTTGGAACGACCGGGCGCTTCGTCTCACTTTTCTGAAGGGTCTCAACAAGGCTGTGAGAGACCAGCTCGCCACCCGGGAGGAGCCCGATTCGCTCGAGGCCCTAATCAGCCTCGCCATCCGCATCGACGGACGCCTCCGGGAGAGAAGGCGCGAGCGAGCCAGACTAGGACCCCCAACCGCCCCCCAGATCTCCCGCACTCGTGACTGGACTGCTGCTCGTCCTGCCTCCTCCGCGACTGGTAGCCCCTTCACCTCCCGGCCTGTGACCAGGGAGGAACCCATGCAACTGGGACGCACACACACCGGCCGAACGGGAGTCCCGGCTCAGGTCCGGCCTTTGCCTCTACTGCGGCCTTGTGGGACACCGTGTCTACAATTGTCCTACCCGGCCAAAAGACTAGGCTTGCTGGGACCCCGGGAGATCCTGGTGAGCCGGTTTTCCTGTTCCCACACCCCTGCACCACCTAACCATCTGACGAGCGTCACCCTGGCCTGGGCAGACCAGCGGGGCGACGGTGGGTGCACTCGTTGACTCTGGGGCTGATGAGAGCTTCCTGGATTTTGAGTTTGCCACCCAGGCTAAAATTCCGCTTGAGAACCTCGAGAGGCCCTTGGAGGTCTTTGCGTTGGATCAGCACCGCCTGGCCAACATCACTCAACGCACCTGTCCTGTCCTCACCATTGCTGGTAATCACGTTGAGAGACTCCAGTTCTTTATTACCAGGTCCCCTTCAGTCCCAGTAGTTCTGGGTCGTCCCTGGCTTACGCTGCATGAGCCCCACATCACCTGGTCATCCGGCACCATCATGGGGTGGAGCTCCTCCTGTCATGCCCAGTGTCTTCAGGCTGCGTCCAGTCTGTCACCCCGGAGTTCCCCTAGTGTGCCGCCCCCAGACCTCTCTACTATCCCCCCTGATTACCACGATCTCGGGGAGGTTTTCAGCAAGTCCCGGGCTCAGGCCCTTCCTCCTCATCGGCCTTATGACTGTGCAATCGACCTCCACTCTGGGGCTCCCCTTCCCGGCAGCCGCCATTACAGTCTGACCGTCCCAGAGAAGGCAGCGATGGAGGAGTACATCTCCGAGTCCTTGACAGCAGGCCTCATTCGGCCCTCGTCCTCCCCGGTGGTGGCCGGCTTCTTTTTTTGTTAAAAAGAAGGACGGAGGTCTCCGGCCCTGCATTGACTATCGCCAACTCAACGAGATCACCATCAAGAACAAGTATCCTCTTCCTCTCATGAACTCCACTTTTGAGCCCCTCACCCAGGCTACCGTCTTCACTAAACTGGATTTCCGGAGTGCCTACCATCTGGTCCGGATCCGAGAGGGCGACGAGTGGAAGACCGCCTTCAAGACTCCCAGGGGTCATTACGAGTATCTGGTAATGCCGTTCGGCCTCACCAACGCTCCGGCGGTATTCCAGGCGCTCATGAACGACGTCCTTCGTGACATGCTCGATGAGTTTGTGGTGGTCTACCTTGACGACATCCTCATCTTCTCCAAGACTCTTGAGGAACATGTCCATCATGTCCGCCGAGTACTTGAGCGCCTTCTCCGCAACCGGCTCTTTGTTAAGGCAGAGAAGTGCCGTTTCCACTCCGACGGAGTCGATTACCTTGGCTTCATCGTGGAGAGTGGCCAGACCCGAGCCGAGCCCCGCAAGATCCAGGCCGTGGTAGAGTGGCCGGAGCCCTCTTCTCGGAAGGAGCTACAGAGCTTCCTCGGTTTTGCAAACTTTTACCGGAGGTTCATCCGGAACTACAGCCAAGTGGCGGAGCCACTTACCAAGCTGACCTCTCCCTCCCTGCCGTTTGACTGGTCTCCAGCGGCCTGCGCTGCATTCCGTTCCCTCAAGAACAGATTCACCACCGCCCCCGGTCTTGCTCCACCCAGACCCCAAGAAGCAGTTCATTGTGGAGGTGGACGCCTCGGATACTGGACTAGGGGCTATCCTGTCTCAGCGGTCGGCGATGGACCAGAAGGTCCATCCATGCGCCTTCTACTCTCGTCGTTTCCTTCCTGCTGAGATGAACTACGACATAGGGAATCGGGAGCTGTTGGCAGTGGTAGCTGCCTTGGAGGAATGGCGTCATTGGCTGGAGGGGGCCGAGGAACCGTTCACCATTTGGACTGACCATAAGAACTTGACGTACATCCGCGCATCCAAGCGCCTCAACGGCCGGCAAGCAAGGTGGGCCAGCTTCGGTTCGACTTCTCTTTGACTTTTCGCTCTGGTTCCCGCAACACAAAGGCTGACTCTCTGTCCCGGTTACACTCCAAGGGGGATCCAACTACTGAGGATCCGACTCCTATTCTCCCTGAGGTCAGGGTGGTGGGAGTGGTCACCTGGGGCATCGAGACCGTGGTCAAGCGTGCCTTACGTTTCCATCCCGCTCCGAGCAACGTACCTTTTCGTCGCCTCTTCGTCCCCGACTCTGTCCGGTCCCGGGTTCTCCAGTGGGGCCACACCAGCCGGTTTGCCTGCCACCCCGGCGTCCACCGCACCTTCTCCTTCCTGGCTCGTTGGATCTGGTGGCCCACCATGAGGAACGACGTCAGGGAGTTTGTGGTGGCCTGCACGGTCTGCGCCCGCAGCAAGGCCTCTCACCAGGCACCCGCCGGTCTACTGCAGCCACTTCCCATTCCGTGCCGCCCTTGGTCCCATGTGGCGTTGGACTTCCTCTCTGGCCTTCCACCCTCCCAGGGAAACACAGTCATTCTGACGGTGGTGGATCGCTTCAGCAAGGGGTTCCATCTCGTGGCCCTTCCCAAACTTCCATCTGCTCCCGAGACAGCGGACCTTCTGACGAGCCACGTGTTCCGTGAGCCATGGTTTTCCCCAGGACGTCGTCTCGGACCGGGGGCCCCAGTTCACTTCCCAGGTATGGCGGGCCTTTTGTAAGGGATTGGGGGCCACTGTTAGCCTTTCATCTGGTTACCATCCACAGACTAACGGGCAGACGGAGAGAATGAACCAGAGCATGGAATCTTTTCTCCGTTGTGTTGCCGCCAAGAAGCCTGCATCTTGGAGCCGGTTCCTCCCCTGGGTCGAGTACGCCATCAACTCCCTGGTCAGCTCCGCCACCGGCCTCTCGCCATTCGAGGCATCTCTGTGCTACCAACCCCCTCTTTTCTCTGCACAGGAGTCGGAAGTGGCAGTTCCCTCCGTGCAGGTTCATCTCAACCGGTGTCGTCGTGTCTGGGAGATCACCAGGACTGCACTGCTCCGGGCATCGGAACGCACCAGTCGGAGAGCTAACCGACGCCGGATCCCTGCGCCGACTTACTATCCAGGGCAGAGGGTATGATTATCCTCCAAGGATCTTCCGCTTCAATCCACCGCCAAGAAGCTGAACCCCCGGTTCGTCTGCCCTTTCGAGATCCGGAAGGTGCTCAGTCCCACGGCGGTGAGTCTCAAGCTTCCAGCATCCATGCGCATTCATCCTGTGTTTCATGTGTCCCCAGTAAAGCATGTCTCTCTCAGTCCCCTGATGCCTCCTGCCCCAGATCCGCCTCCTCCCGAGATGGTGGATGGACACCCCCAGTGGAGGGTCCGCCGGCTCATGGACATCCGACGCCGAGGATGGGGGTTTCAGTATCTGGTGGACTGGGAGGGATACGGTCCTGAGGAACGGAGCTGGGTCTCCCGCCAGCTCATCATGGACCCCGCCCTGATCACCGACTTCCATCGTTCCCATCCGGAGAAGTCGAGGCCGGGCAGGTCGCCGGGTGGCTCCCGTGGAGGGGGGGGTACTGTGAGGGCTGGTCCAGTACTGCACGCTTCTCAGCGCCAATTACCATCACGCACTTGAGATGAGTTTCCAATCAGCTCGGCGGGAGCACTCTTATACTGGGTTTGCTGATCGTTTCTGTGTCAGGTTGTTTTGTCACCACGTACTCTACTGCTGTTCCCTCTCGTGTTCCTCCAGTGCGCCCTTGGAGGTTGTTGCTGTGTTCTCTCTCTGCCTCCTTGGACCCGTGCCTCGTTTTCCCACTTCGACCTTGCTTCTGGTGAGTCTTTTGGAAGACTATTTTTCTATGAATTGATATCCTCGTTTTTTGCCCTGGACTCACTGCCTTCGTCTGTTTTTTGTGTGTTTCCTCAAACACTGAAGAATTGTTGATTGTTTTGTTACTAGACTCTGCCTGTGTGTTTCCTCAAACACTGAAGATTTGTTGATTGTTTTGTTACTGGACTCTGCCTGGTATTTTCTAAGTTTTGGAACTAATGACATTCTCTGTTTCTATTTTCCCCGCAAGTGGGATAGCATAAAGCTGCAGAGTCAACTCTGCTAAGGGCAGTGCTGCAGAGCCGCAGTCAACTCTGCTAAGGGCAGTGCTGCAGAGCCCAACTTGGCTAAAGGACATTCCCCTCGAAAGGATTAACATTGTGGTTGCACATTTCTGTTTTGTGAAAATAAATACGCCCTTCGGTTTTGGCTAACTATGAACTACCTGTGCTGTTGGGGTTGTTTACAAACCATAACAGCAGGGTAAGTTATATTCGCTATTGTTATGAAAATGTGATAGAATCCTATAAAAAAGCGGACGCATTTGGTCACCGTGACGTTATGTGGTGTATGATTCCATAAGCCGTTTGTTATGCAAAGCTCATACAATGTGTCAGATGAAAGTTTGTACATCAGGGTTCGAAATTAAGGGGGGCTTGGGGCAAAATGCCCTCGAAAATTGACCAAATGCCCTCGAAAATCAGTTAAGGGGGGGCAAGAAAAGCCCCAGACAGTTTACTAATTATATATATATAATTATATATATGCTCTACAGTGCGAGCATTTCACTCGTATTTGCCCCTAATAATGTGTGTGCGAACCGTAAAAATCATTTACTCGCAGTGTGCGAGTGAAGATTACAAACAGCTCCACTGTTAATAGTTCAGAAACTACAAGTCCCACATTCCACAAGGCGCATAAACATCCAATCACAGTAGAGTTTCCTGCGGTGACGCGGCTGTTTTCATGCGAGTGAAAGGAAATGAGAACACAGTACGCGCTGGAAAACAAAGTCACGGTACCGGCATAGGCAAGTTATACATTCAGAATCAGACAACGCAAAAAATTCAGCCAGCCATGAAGCCCATTCATTTTTATTTTGAGCAAAAGAGAGACGAGGAGAAAGAGGAATCCGGTGAGGCAGCTAATGTTACTGAGGCGGATAACTTTAGCGAAGTTAGCACACGCACATACACGCACACTGTGGGCCAGCCAGTGACTTTGGTGGTGTGTGCTATTGCACAAATGTGTGTCCCGTTTGCACACGCACATACACACACACACACACACACGCACATAGTATGCCATCACTGGGAACGCTCAGAGGAAAGGGGGGCTGAAAATATCTGTGTCTATCTGTGTGTCTGTGTGTCTCGCTCTCTCCAGTGTTAATTTTGGCAGCTATTTTCATTTTAGTTTTAGTCTTAGTCATGTGTCAAGTGCTCCTTTTTCGTTTTCATCATATTTAGTCATCTTCATTTATTTTTCGTTTAGTCAGTTTTAGTCAACTAAATGTCTGAGCATTTTAGTCTTAGTCAGTTTTTGTCTCAATTTTGTCTTTTTTGTTTTAGTCTAGATTTTGTCGACGAAAACGGATGACATTTTTGTCTATTTTTAGTTAATAAAAAACAAATTTTTATTTATAAATTATAAAACCTTTTTTTCTTTTCTTTTTTACAGCTACTGTTTTATATATACTGTTTTTTAATAACTAGAAAGTAATGGTATTTATTCAACAACAGGTGATTGTATAGATTAGTATTAGTATCATTAAAAGTTCTATGCTCAACTACCACGGAAAGGTTGTTGGCACATTGGTTCTACACGGACATTTTTTTTTTTTTTTTGTATTTTTTTTTTGTATTATTTTTTAAACAAACACATAAACAAACATGACAACACACGATTAGATATACAAGCATTGTAAAACAGTGTACATCAGTTAACTCATCGTTTGGATAAATGTCTTATACAAGATATACCCCTAATACCTGCTATCTATTCCCCTACACACATATGCTCCTGCTCGCACCCCCCGCCCTGGACCCCCCCATGGATAATCCATCCATTATCCTTCGCTCCTAACCAAACACTACCATTAAATGCTAGCTTTTATTCTCTCCACCACTTATTCTCTCCACCACTTCTAACCACATTGTCAATTTGGATTCATTGAGACCCAAAATTCTTGCTGTAGATATTTCTAGATAAATCACATCGAGATATGTAAGAATCCGGCCCTCATTTATCAACGTGACGTACGCACGGATATGTGCTTAACCCGTGCGTACGACCATTTCTAAGCAAAGTGTGGGATTTATCAATTTGAACATGAACTTGACTTTGTGCGTATGTCTGCGCACAGCCCAGAGCATGCTTAGCTGACGCCCTGTGGTAGAATATGGGGACTGCAGACGGACGACATAGATCAGTTGCATGCATTAGTTTCAACGCGGAAATAAGCTTGACTGACGTGTTCTGTATGACCCCCGTAATTCATTATAGTTCATTGTGAAATAGCGATATTAGTGTAATTATTGTCAAACCCTAAATAGCATGTGGAATAGGTCTTTCTCTCCGAATGAATGCAGGTTTATATATATAGCGTTATCGGGTGCACTGACTGCGCTCGCAGGAACTGTTTTCAGAGATAGCATCAGATAGGGATGAATGAATGAATGAGGGGCAGTCTAATTGCAGAGAGAACATAATATTTTGGGACCCAAATTGGAGCTATAAGCTTAAAAGCTTTTCCGTGCTTATTTGAGAAGGTCCAGCTGCAGAGCCGGAGAGACAGACAGCAGAGAGACAGACAGACAGATAGACACTGTTCCACAGTGTGTGTGTGACCACTAGTCTCCTAGTAGAGACCCCCCCCTCTGGACCACCTCCCAGTAGAGACCCCCCCCCCCCTCTGGACCACCTCCTAGTAGAGACAAGTTTTCTGAAATGTATGTTTATATATGCAAATGAGGCACTTCCCCATTAAATATGTGGACATTTATGGATGCAATAAGGCAAAATGAAGTCAAATAAATACCTAAATGTGTGTTATTGACGTTTTATTGTCACTAGTTTCATAGAAGACATGTTTAGGAAGCAAAATATAACAAAATCTCAAAATCAACAAAAAAAGTATATTTGCCTATTCACCTGCAGTGTCTCGCCTTAATCCTCATCTTCGTCTTCTTCCTAGAGAAGTCTCTACTAGTAGGTGGTCCAGAGGGGGGGGGGGGGGCTGAGTCTCTACTATTAGACTAGTAGTCACACACACGCACGCACGCACGCACGCACGCACGCACGCACACACACACACACACACACACACACACACACACACACACACACATACACACACACACACACACACACACACACACACACACACACACACACACACACACACACACACACACACACACACACACACACACACACACTGTGGAACAGTGTCTGTCTGTCTGTCTGTCTCTCTGCTGTCTGTCTCTCTGCTGTCTCTCTCAAAATAGTATAAGTGCTATCTTGGCCCTGAGAGTTGCTCTCCGGCTCTGCAGCTGGACCCTTCTCAAATCAGCACGAAAACAGCTATAAGCTTATAAAACGATTTAATATGCTAAACTTGGTTTTAAATTCTTTAATTCACATTTGTTTATTTCATAAAGATTTTCCCGACATAATGCTACCTGCCCGACCAGATCCGTGACTCTGTTGCGATACAGATGAATTATCTACTCAGAAAGCTTATAAAACGATTTAATATGCTAAACTTTGTTTTTAAATTCTTTAATTCACATTTGTTTATTTCATAAAGATTTTCCCGACATAATGCTACCTGCCCCGACCAGATCCGTGACTCTGTTGCATACAGATGAATTATCTACTCAGAATAGTATTATAAAGTGGCTATCTTTTATGCTGTAGATCACTGCTGGTATGTGCGTGCAGAACCTTTATTTCAGCGGGGACTGTAGTATTTATTTGACGTTACTGTACAATATATGTGTATTAAAAGACGGAGCTGTCTTTTATTGTATTATAATAATTATTAATATTAAAAATAAATGAAGAAAGGCATTCTTATTCCAGCATGCATTAATGACACCAACGGGCAACGGCAAAACAGTGGTTAATGGTCTTTATTAGTGTTTGCGGTGTCCAGGCAGCAATGGTCTTTTAGGAAGTTAATAGATATAATATCCGACATCACCATGTACAACACGCTTCCCTCGGCTTAGTCCACTTTTCCACATTTCATGGGGGTGTTCCATTACCGTATATGGTTAATCGGGGCGGTTCTGTTATGCAAATACTTAAAACAGTGCACAAGCTCCAGCTTAGGAGCAAGGTGATATTTATCAAGACAACTGTGCGTAGGACCTGTGTACACACGTGTGATACATCCTGTTTTTTTTGTGCGTGCACACATTCTAAATTCTGTGCTTAAGCGTGGAAATAGAAGGTTTTCTAAGAAAACTTGATAAATGAGGGCCCAGACCTTTCGGCAAATGTTTTCCGGTTGAAACCATCGTGATGCTATCAGTTTTTTAGCCACTGTAATACCAGCTAAAACCAATCTCTTTTGTTGTATAGGTACTGCATATTCAAAAACATCATTCAGCAGTAATATAGAGGGGTGTACAGGTATATTCAGAATTAAGAGATTTGATAATTGCTGGGTCACTTCTTCCCAGAATATCTTAACTGGTGGGCAGTCCCAATACATGTGCATAAATGTCCCCTCGTCCCCATTTATACATAAGGAGCATTTGGAGTCTTGTTTAAGACCCATTCTGTTCAGTCTTATAGGAGTCAAGTATGTCCTATGAATATAGTTAAGATTGATTTGTTGATGGTCCGGGTTCCTTGATGCAAGTCGAACATTTGCCCAGGCTTCTTGCCAATCAAAATCTTTTTCTAGGTCTGGTATATCCCTCCTCCAAACAGAGTCTAGGTGGAGGGTTTCATACGAAGCCGTTAGTAATTGATGATAAAAATCTGATACAAAACCTCTCGATGTCTCTCTTTCAGAGACAAATTTGTGGTATCTGTGGTGTGCAATTGGTGTCTTTAACTCTTTCAGTGCCACGCCTGGTTTTCCGTTTTACCGCTTGAATGCCACCATCGGCGCCAATGTTAACGTTAATATCGCCTAATCTATGTTTTAAATTATGGCTATGTGTCTAATCTGCCCATCGCATTATCAAAGACTATTTTCCAGTCAGTGCTGTGAAGACAGATTGTTTTTTTATCGCGTCGTTTCCGTTTCAGAGCAGTTAGAAAAGCCCCCGTTTTGATATAAAAAACAGCTCATTCTGGAGCATTCTATGAAAATCGTCTTTTAGTGGAATATTCCACAACGTTGATATTCGTCTGCCTTTTTATGAATCGTTTTCAAATAAACACTAGATGATCAATATTATACGTGCACGCAAGCACATTACGGCCGCGCACTGATAATCGCTCCGTTGATTTCCTCACAGACTTTTACAGTGAAACCGAAAGAAGACATTTCACAAAACAGCTTATAACTTCATCAAACTTACTCCGATTATCCTACCACTGATAACATAGAGTCCTTACCTGACATCAGATGGTATCCAACTGGTATATTCCAATTCCTGATCACCATTCGAAAAAATCGATACGTGTATGGATCCAACGCGACACAATAGATCTCCATGATCCTCGGGGATCTGAGGCTCCAGAATGAACTGTGGTAACCCCGCTTTTTTCCACAGTGATCACCGGCGCAGCTCGGCTATACTCGGGTAGGCTCGGGTGATGCAATCATTTTTCAGATCGCAAAAAAATAATAATAATAATAATTCCGAGAAATCTCGTGAGTGGCATGCAACCACCTATAAAAAAAACCGAGAAATCTCGTGAGTGGCACTGAAAGAGTTAATGGAACACTGTGAGTCTTCAAACATAACAATAATTGTGCGTAAAAAAGAAATGTGGAACCGGTGAGATTAAACTTTTTTTCTATTTCATCATAGCTACAAATACCCTGTTTGTTGAAAACATCTCCTAATGTATGTATGCCTTGCTTTTCCCATCTAGGGAATCTTATAGGTCGTTTTCTAATCAGGAGTGCATTGTTATTGAATAAGGGAGTATGATTATGCCATTTATGTGGATTAGAATATTTTTTTTGTGTTTCACGCCATATCCGGATCGCATGTGTAATTATGGGGCCAAATTTCAGTTCGCTACACGGACATTAGAGGTTGTTGCACTTGCTTCCAGAAGGCTCCGTTTAGGTAGCAGAGGCTCTGTTATGATTTTAAATGCACAATAAATATTCAACATTCTCTTTTGAGACTCCGCCTCAGACTCTTATCATTTGGCACTAAAAGCTAAACATTGTCATCGGTATGGCTGTCCGCAACATGTAATTAATTGTGTGCGAGAGGTCGATCAGTTAGCCACATTAGCGTGAGCTATAGGTTAGCCACTAGCTAACGCGAGCTAGATGGAAATACAAACAATGTAACGTTACTGGTGAAAAGGTGATTTACCTTGGAATACTCCTTTGCCAACTTGCTGTACTTTGCTTGCAGGTCTGCAGCTGGATTATGAATAGTCCCAATTTTAGCCAAGGTAACGTTAAGCTAAAACTAGCTTTTCAATCAGCTCTTCAGCTAATGCTAATAACACAGAGCTCCCGTCAGCCGTCACACTGTTCTGTCGGGACGATGGCATTAAGAAAAGTTATAATTATTTTGTCTCGTCTTGTTTTAGTCAACAATATCAACATACATGAAGAGAAATTTCGTCCTGGTTTTTGTAAATTACATTTTTGTGTCCTCAGTTGTGGTCAACGATATTTAATAAACGATTTAGTCTCGTTAGCGTGACATGGTCTTCAATAACGTGACGTCACGTCTCGTTGTCGTCATGAAAAAAACCTTCGTTGACATCTTTCGTCACCATTTTAGTCAACAAAATTAAAACTGGCTCTCCCCCCCATCTCTACATCTCTCTCTCCTCAACCTATTTAATTCAAAAGGAAGACATTGATGGACAGTAGCTATACGTATAAATTATAGCTCAGTTGACATTGCACACACTTCTGCAGTCCCTCCCGCCGTCCCTCTCTCTCTCTCTCTATCTCTCCCTCTCTCTCCCTCCCTCTCCTCGCTAGTTCTCTGCCTGTCAAACCCCATTTGAGGAAGTGTCGGGTTACACTATGCCTACGTCCCCGACACACATGCAGTCAAGTTTGTGTATGTGTGTGTACCCGACGAGGGAGAGAGATGGCGCACACGCCACACACACATTACACACACTTCGGCAGTCCCTCCCGCCGTCCCTCTCTCTCTCTCTCTCTCTCTCTCTCTCTCTCTCTCTCTCTCTCTCTCTCT
Source organism: Notolepis coatsorum (assembly GCF_963971535.1). Taxonomy (NCBI): domain Eukaryota; kingdom Metazoa; phylum Chordata; class Actinopteri; order Aulopiformes; family Paralepididae; genus Notolepis; species Notolepis coatsorum. The sequence goes on along the minus strand of NC_140166.1, from coordinate 18,427,683 downwards.
CTCTCTCGCTCGTTCTCTGCCTGTGGAAACCCGTTTGAGGAAGTGTCAGGTTACACTGCACTACAACCATAGAGGGGGCGTTACTGCAGATCAATGCTATGTCGACGTCACAGAAACGTCAAATCAGAACAGTTTAGTTGAGTGAGGGAAGATCTTGTGAACTTGAGACTAGACTGATGAGTCAATATGGTCATTAGAAACACAGACCCATTGATACTAACCTGTATTACTATAAAACCATGCTAAACACAGAAAAAAGGCATTATACATGTCCCCTTTAAATCAACTTTCCAGCCCCCTGTCAACTGTCAACCTGAATTAACATTCAGTATTCAATATGGTCTGATATTAACATTCAGTATTCAATATTGTCTGATTCAATATTAACATTCAGTATTCAAGTAGAACAGCTAGCTAGCTGTTGTGGACACTCACCTTTCCACAGCAAAACGGTAGGCAAGGCACCTTGGTTGAGAAATCCTTTTTTATATCCTCAAACTAAATCCTCAATTTGAATAAAGTGATTAATCTGATTAAATTAGTCTTTTTTCTTTTATTAAATCAACTTTCCAGCCCCCTGTCAACTGTCAAATGATGTCAACTGTCAACCTGAATTAACATTCAGTATTCAATATTGTCTGATTCAATATTAACATTCAGTATTCAAGTCGAACAGCTAGCTAGCCGTTGTGGACACTCACTTTTCCACAGCAAAACGGTAGGCAAGGCACCTTGGTTGAGAAATGCAGGCTTCAATCCATGTTGTTCAGTACTGTTGAGTACTGTTTCAAGATGCACAATGAGATCTTCTGAGAGAACAAATGTTCTAGAATGTTTGATTATGACATCATACTGTACCATCACAAATGTTCTAGAATGGACTATTATGACATCATACTGTTCTAGAATGTCATACTGTGACATCACAAATGTTCTAGAATGTTATACAAAAAAAATCTTCTTTTTTATATCCTCAAACTAAATCCTCAATTTGAATAAAGTGATTAAAACTTTTTTTCGAACGGACGTTCGAACCTTCGTTTTTAATTAAAAAAGAAAAAGAAAAAGAAAATAATTTTATAAATTCTTAAAAAAAGAAAAAATGTATCCTCAAACTAAATCCTCAATTTGAATAAAGTGATTCAAACTTCGTCAGGGTTTTTCGAACGGACGTTCGAACCTTCGTTTTTAATTAAAAAATGTTTGACTGCCATATTCTTTTTGATGCTCTGAACTGTATTATTTTCTTTGAAGAATTGTTTTTGAAAAAGTTGTACAGTATACAAGACAGCCGTAAGTGGGAGTGTTAAAGTGTGATGTGTACGATTGCATGTAACTGTCTAACTGTTTCCACAAGAGGGCGCTATAGGCGGAGAGGATTAAGATGATTGTTAGAGTGGCAGTTCAACACCTGGGCATGGATGGTCTGACGTGGGGGGAAGTGGTTAGGGAATTAGAGAAGGGGATTGTGAATATCCAAGAAGTCCAGAGTCAACCCATAGGAGGCAAGGAGAGTCTCACAGAGGGGGGCTCAGTCAGGGAGGAGCAGCATTAGCTGCACTTCATGATGGGGAAGTGAAAATGGACACTGTAGGGGATAAAGGATTCCAGAAGATGGCGGTAAATGCCCCAATCAGATGGTGGCCGACCGCCATAAAACCCCAATTCTCCACTTGCACAAACTGAAAGTAGGCACTTCCGGCTGACTTCCGGTTGCAAATGGTACTTCCTGTCCCATCCAAATACATTGGTTTTAGCTACTTTTCTCCCCTTATTTAAACAACTTTGTCGTCACAGAGAGGCAATGAAACGTTTGTATTATTATAGTATAGAATGTATTTAATAAGCAAATGTTTGTCAGCAGGGTTTTTGGGCTGTATTTCATGTAAAAACGTTCACTGTTAGTTTACTTGCTCACGCTAATTAAGGCTAATGCTGGCTAACAGAAGCTAGCGCAAGAACCGACGCCGCAAAGTATTGTTTATAGTGCATTTCTTGCCACCTTATAGCATTTGTACATTTGTATGACAGTCTATAATGCTCCCGTGAGGTTTTTCCGGACGTTTTGGTAATGATTTTCACTATAAAATCATATTTCTAAATGACAGGAAGTTGATAAACTGGCCGGAATAGCTTTGAGCTAACGATCTTTGCCGATGCATTCCATTCTAAACGTAACGTTAGTTGTTCAAAACATTACCTGTCTATATAATTTGTTCCTCAACGTTATATAGACGGGTCATGTTTTGTAAACTAACGTTATGTTTAGAATGGAATGAATACATGGGTCGGGAAAGATAGTTAGCTCAAAGCTAATACGGAAGGGCAGCTAACAGTAGCTACTGTCTGTAACTGTGATGCATTTTCTGTTTGCAGTCCAATGTTCACCAAAACACACACCCACACACGTTATAATTTGTTCCTCAACGTTATATAGACAGGTCATGTTTTGTAAACTAACGTTATGTTTAGAATGGAATGAATACATGGGTCGGGAAAGATAGTTAGCTCAAAGCTAATCCGGAAGGGCAGCTAACAGTAGCTATACTGTCTGTAACTGTGATGCATTTTCTGTTTGCAGTCCAATGTTCACCAAAACACACACCCACACACGTTATAATTTGTTCCTCAACGTTATATAGACAGGTCATGTTTTGTAAACTAACGTTATGTTTAGAATGGAATGAATACATGGGTCGGGAAAGATAGTTAGCTCAAAGCTAATCCGGAAGGGCAGCTAACAGTAGCTACTGTCTGTAACTGTGATGCATTTTCTGTTTGCAGTCCAATGTTCACCAAAACACACACCCACACACTTATAATTTGTTCCTCAACGTTATATAGACAGGTCATGTTTTGTAAACTAACGTTATGTTTAGAATGGAATGAATACATGTGTCGGGAAAGATAGTTAGCTCAAAGCTAATCCGGCCTGTTTAACCACTAGCTTCTGTTAGCTAATGAAGGCTAATGCTGGCTGAGCAAGGAAACTAACAGTAAACGTTTTTACATGAAATACAGCCCAAAAACCCTGCTGACAAACGTTTGCTTATTAAATACATTCTATACTATAATAATACAAACGTTTCATTGCCTCTCTGTGACGACAAAGTTGTTCAAATAATGGGAGAAAAGTAGCTAAAACCAATGTATTTGGATGGGACAGGAAGTACCATTCGCAACCGGAAGTCAGCCGGAAGTGCCTACTTTCAGGTTGTGCAAGTGGAGAATAAGAAGAAGAAGAAGATAACGTTATACATATTCGTTAACGTTAGATCGTGCATGGCTTTTACATTGAAAAACGTACTTGTCACGTGGTTCCGTTCTCCATTCTTCACATCAAAAACCAAAAACTAACTATCAAAACGTACATGGACCAAAATCGGCCCATTATTTACTCCTTTTTTTCATCTGATTCTGACACCAAAATATACGAAAAACAGTATTTCAGTTTTTCCAAGTTTTTTCGATTTTGGTGTCAAACGGAAATAGGAAAACACCTCGTATTTCCGTTTTTTGTTTTGTTTTTTCGTATTTCCGTTTGAAACGAAAAACGAACTATCAAAACGTACACGGACCCTGCAGGGCGGACAGAGTGGTGTTTTCCTGGATAATAAACGTGATGAAGATGAACACATGAATCAACCAGACTCTATTAACTTGTCTTTATTCAACTTCATTACTTTTTTCAAAAAAAAAAGTTAAAAAAGAAAGAAATTGCAGTTTCTTTCTTTTTTTACTTTTTTCTTTTTATTCAACAAACATGACCATGTTCATCTCTTAAACTCATACTGAGGCCTTAGTTTTGGTTTTAAATTGCATATCATCATTCATTTATTTATTGTCACACAGAGCAGAATAATTTTGCCAAAACAAACCAATAGTATCCAGCTGCCGAACAGTAGACCAGCCACACTCTCAGACCCAAATTAATTTTTTTTATTTTTTTATCCCAATTTCTCACATTACATTCACCCTGTATGTTGACGTTGTGGGATATTTGTGGATATCCTGATGAAGAATGTCTCAGTCAACCGAGGCTTGGATAATAACAAGGTTTATTAACCAAACAGATAGAATACATAGAGAGAATGGCTGAGGCTCTCGCCCCAGGTGATCAGCTGAAATTACCCAGGTAAGAACCCTGGATAGATCTCAAGAGGAGATCTATATAGTTAACAGGAGGGGGTGTGGTCCCATTTGATAGGTCAGATGGGGGGGAGGGGGTACAGGTTTGGGGACACAGGGGAGGGGGGTGATTATTCCACAGAGAGGGGGGGGGGCACAGGTAAAGGGAACACAGGGGAGGGGGATATATTTACATGAGGACACATTATACCACAATACTCACTTTTCTTTCTTATAATGTGGGTGAGATTAATGTATAATATACCAGGATTGTTTGGAACAGGTAAAAGTGGGGATAATAGTTTAAAATAGAATTATTTACATACATGATTAATAGAATTATTTACATACATGATTCATGACATGATCGACTGGACTGCGGTCTGTGTTATTTTGATATCAGAGATGTGGGAATAGATATCACCCTTTTCTTTTATTAATCGCTCAAAATACCTATATCAATGAGTGGTCCTCATCTCTGATATCAAACAACAATTAACATAATCATTAGAAGCTATCGCTGTGCAAATATCTTGGCATACCTTCAGTCGTTCATGTCGTGACTCTGGGGAGCTAATGTGATCGTTTGTGCATACAGGCATCGTAATAAACCAATTAAATACATGCACTGTCTGTGTGGTCAGAGTGCCCAGGGTGAAAAAACAAAATTGTGTTCATAATTATTAGGAATCGGATTTACACATAAGGCTAATGTGTACAAAAACATTTTAACAACCGTTAACCTGGTGGTTAATAAAACTAACATGATTGCTTATGGGAAACTGTTCACAAATATATATATATATTTTTGCACATTTTGTGATGATTCTTGATGAAATTACTTAGGATCCAGTTGTATTTAATCTGAGTTTGAGTGTCACTTTCATCTGTGATTGCCTCAGCTTTGTTGGTCTTTACTTAGAATCAGGCAATTTTCTCCATTTCTTCTCTATAAATGAGGAGATAAAACGTCTTATGCATCGCTTCTGTATGTAATTCTAGTGCATATACTATCAATGGTTCACCATACAGGTGCAAAACAACGTTACATGTCCTCTTCTATGAGAGAATAAAACAACTGATTCTTTCTTGTCTGACAATACAATTTTGTAACCTAAGTAATTCTAATGTGATGTAATGTGATCATGTGGTCACTTCTTCCTTCAGCAATACATTTTAGCTCATTATTACTAACCATTGTTAATGCTTTCTCATTGATTTCTTTTCATCACATCCCTAGTTCATCGTTTTGCAGATACATACAATTGTGTGAAAAGTTTCCTGCTTGTGAAGGTATTAATCTGAATGATGTTGCGTCGTTGTTGACAAGGTGTTCTCTGTCGGTCGTGTGGCAGGGCCAAACAGTAACACATAAAAATTAAATAAATACATACAATAGACATTACCTTAGTGGCTAATGTGTCAAAATAAAATTGAAAACCGTTAACCTAGTGGTTAATATAAAAGGTGATTATGATAATCGTTATGCATTGTTCTGTGGTCAAAACAAACTTGGTGTCTTGGAACAATCCAACTGGTTCTGCCCTGTTTAACAATACCATTTTGCAATGTGTCTCTGTGATCATTTCTCATTGTCATTATAAAATTACAGTTCTTGTTTGTGAATCTGACAGTTACTGTGAAGTGTTGATCATCTGTTCTCGGTCGGGGATGTGTCCTTCTGTGGTGACCTGCTGTGTGTTGAACGTATCGTACATTCAGTTGATGTTTCTGTGAGCCTGTCGTGTGGCAGTAAGACAGTAAAAAGTAAATAAATACATAACATTTTTTGGACCATGTGTATTCAGAAGTCTCTTGGTCCACATGTCTCATTTGCTATGTGTCTCTTCTTGACGATGCAGTCGGGAATATTCACTGGTCGCCGTCCATTCCCTGTCAAGGGTCACTTGTCTGCGCTGCTCTCCATCACCACCACATGTCTGCCACTTGGTCACGCTTGGCCCCCATCAGGCCCAGAGACATGGTGGTCAGGGCGTTTTTGAATGTGTTGTGCTGGTTTCGCTGTCCTCTCCTCGTCATTGCGGTACCACTTGATGGAGGGCGAGGGCCCGCCGGTGTAGTGGCTAGTCAGTAGGACGCTCTTTCTCACACGGATGACAATCTTGTCATGGGAATCCACCTTGATGGTCGGGGACTTCAGTTCCCGTTTGCAGGTGATGGGTTTGTTTCTTCAGGTGGCGCTTGCGAACGAAACTCTTCCGGCACATGTTGCATTTGTACGGCTTCTCTCCCGAGTGGACCCCCCTCTGGTGCTCCTTCAAGTTAGCCGCGGTTACAAAGCACTTCGCACACTGTGTGCATCGATGGGGCTTGTCCCCTACTACCCCCACGGCGTGGGTCTTCTGGTGTTGCTTGGGGCTGGACGCGGTGGCGAAGCCTTTACGACGCTGGCCACAGGTGTACGGCTTCTCGCGTGTGTGGAGCTCCTGGTGCTTCTTCAGATGCCTCCTGCGTACAAAGCTCTTCCTACACTGGGTGCACTTGTACGGCTTGTCATCCGAGTGCATCTTCATGTGTTCTCTGAGAGAGATGGCCGCCGCGAAGCTCTTGCTACACTCGGAGCACTGATGGGGCTTCTCCGGCATCTGGTGAGACTGTCTCCTTGGTCAGTCTCCTTCGTGGTCCTCTGCTCCACTTTCTTGGGGATGTCTGTGGGCTGGGTTGGATGGTTCTCCCACGGTTGTTGTCGTCGCCTCTGGTTGTCAATTTTCTTTATGTGTCCTGCTGTGATTAGCTTGTTAATCTCAGCGCGGTACACAGTCTCTTGAGCGGGGTCTCTGGCTAGGTGCCGCTCTGTGTTCAATAGATACCGCTCCGTCGCTTCTTTTGGGGCGTGGAAGGTGGGCATACCCTCTCGCCTCAAGAGTGGAGTTGCGTATCTCATCACTCCGTTGACTTTGACTCTCTTTGTCCCTTGCTCGAGGAGTGCTATGGCGTAAATGTCTTCCTTGGAACGAATGTCTTTCTTTTCGTTCTTAAAGGGCATTGTCTCTAGTGTCTATAGCCTCTCGACATGCTGTAGGAGGGTGGTGTCTTCTTCTGTCACTCTGGAGTGGAGGCAGCTAGTGGCTGCTGTTCGGTTAAGAGACTTAGCGAGGGAGCCTTGTAATGTCCATCCTAGGCGGGTCTCGACTGCTGCAGGACAGCCTCTGGGCCCTGTGTGGACCCGGTCTATCGGGACTATGAGGTCTGCATGGTCGGAGCCTATCAGCAGGGTCGGGGTGGCACCGTCTATGAGCGGGATAGGTAGTTGACGCAGGTGCACATATTTATCCATCAGCTTGGCGATGGGGTAGGTGTACTGCGACAGGCCTATTTCTTGGCTGGTGAAAGCATTAGTAATCCTATACCGTCTCTCTGGCTGCCCGCTTGCTGCGATAGTGAAGGAGACATTCTCGCCCTTTATCGTCTTTAGATCTCTTCTTATTGTCCGAATCGTCATTGGTTGTGTCCGCAGCTTCGTGGTTCAGGTCGCGCGTCGTCTCACTCGTCCTGTCCTCTCACCAATTCGTGATCTGAGGGTGATAAACACTGCCTTAGAAAACTCCTCACATAAATGATTCAACGCCTTTCTGCTAAAGTGGAAAATCATTTTGGGATTAATTCAATTCATTTTAAATAAAATCACTTAATTGACAATAGGAAATGCAAGCCAATTGCATTAGCAGTGATTCCTTACGTCAAGAAGGTCACATTCACTACAATTTTATCAGATCTTGTGTCTAACTAGATCTTACAGCATTAGGCTTTAAATAAAATTTGTAAATGAATGGCCAAAGTCTTGAATCAGATAAAATAGCTCCTTGTCTTCATATTCTGATGGTCTTAAATTGAAGTTGATCTTACCTCAGGCCGCGTACGATGGTGTGCTTCTTCAAGATACTTACCTCGCCATGACTTCTCGGTTGTTCTTCACATCTCAGTGTGGCTCATCATAGCATAGCATGGGGAAAAAACATAAAATCTAGGTAGCCAGTTATTTTTGCTTGAAAAACAATCATTTCTTATCATCTAACCCTAACTAACCTTACTGTCATGCATTTGTCCTAATAAACTAATCTACACTGTAGCACTCAACACTAATAAAACTAACCTACACTGTGGCACTCAACACTTTGATGAACATTGTTACTCAGCTGATAGAGTTGTGCCCTTTTTGATGTCCTGTCATACAGTGTCAGCTAAATGATCAATGTATGTGTATACCTTGTACATTTAGATAATTGTGTTTCAATTTTGTGGTTGATATTTTTTTGCAGTCATGGAAATTTATTAGTTGTTAAAAGAATAGTCTAAGGAATAGTCATGCATGTTATTGGTTATAAACAGAGAATAGAAGGAGGGGATTGTAAGTAGTTGTTTTCATCATTAATCTTTCATCTCGGGCACTTCTCTAATTCATGTGCTTCTTGAAAAGAGATGATGAAAACGACTGGTTAGTTATTGTTAGTATGGGAGTTAGGTAGATTTTCATAACTGCAAATTCATCACCGGTGTCTAATTCATGTTAATTAAGTGGTTCTCTGTTGCCATCCACCGCCAGGTGAGTTCATCAAGTCTGTGGTCACGAGTGTAGGCATTTGCATTGCTTTGTCTCCCAAGTGCCCACTCTGAAGAATTTGCATGTGGGTGTTTTGGATGTAGATTTGTTCCAAATGGTCAATCGATTGTCTCTCAGCTCTGCACTGTCTCTCGGTTGACATGCAAATTGTTGGATTTTCTGTCTTTTGTGATACAATTTGGGTGTAGTCATTCACTGTTTTGCATCTCGCCTCAGAGCCAGATCTGTAAATACAAACACATGTTAATTTTCCACTCTTTTCTAAGACCATCTGTTCTCCTTGATTGTCTGTGAGCTTAACAAAACATCAGCTATTTCTCATCCATCCTGTCCTAGGATGTAATGATAGTGTTTATCATTTATCAATCATATCGCATATGTACACAAGCATCATGAATGTGGAACCACACATTTTGAATCATGTTTAAAAATGTCTTACAATGGAAAGGGCTAGTTATCTTTCATTGGTTCTTTAGATAAACACATTAACTCAAGTGAATATAACCTAAACATCTTACTTTTAAACATAATCTATGTTGTTTGTGTTCCAAGTTTTCAACATTGAAAGCTTATAAAACCTAATCTAACGCTGTTTATGTGGACTACAAGGTACGCCCACAGATGTATTATAATTCTGAAACAGACATTGTAATTAGCTTTATGTGACTTATAATGTGTAAATTAAAGCAACATAAACACTCAAGTGATCTGAGATAGTTGTAATTTGCTGTAACTGAGATGCAGTTTCTACGTCAAATGACTCCCTTTTCTTGACTCCTTTTGTATCACAAACAGTACTAAATTTGCAAATCTGGTATGTCATAAATGTACAGATGTAGCAGTACTGACTATCTGTATGTCATGTATGTCATAATATGTCCTGATAAATTGAAAATGGGGGACCCTGATGTAAACAAGACAAGAGTCTTTCTCTGGTCTGCATCCCCTTAACAATTGTGTGTATTGAGCTGTACTGTATTGTACCCATTCTGCAATCTGTTAATAAAGTTTTCAATCAATCAATCAAAGCATCTATATTTATATATTTATACATACTCACCGGGGAAAGCTGCAATGTTCGGTTCGTTTCTCCGGTGGTCTGGGATGGTGCAACCTGCATCTCGTCACTGCAACTCAACATTTTCCAATGGCAGCGCGCACATACATATACAAATAAAACATATACTACACGTGGATTTCACGCACCCTTGGCCTTGGGTACATTACACTTTACGTTCGCTTATGGATAGTTTAATATAAAATAATAACTTCACGGCGCGCATAGCGTCACGTCATTGCTCCATGCGACGTTCGTGTGTTCTCATTCGCCTCGGAAATAACGCTTTGTAATTCAAACAGTATTTTTCCCACGAGCTCTCAATAGCCTGGAATTCCTATACCAGCGTTTTGTTACCGAATGAACGCGCCTGTGCATATGTGAAACGTAAACAAACTGAAACGATAAAACTATACTTCCCCAAATGGCCGTTCCCGTGGGCCGGTGTTCTGCGGAATCCGGAAATTACTATCCTAGTTTGTTCCCGTGAACTGCACTTCAATGTTATTCTTTGGATAACGGTAACTCGTCTCTCAATGCTCGTCGCGCTATCCGCAGCCGGTTCTTGACTCAATAAAGCAACGCGACGGGTCCTATAATACTTGTGCACATACAAACGAGACTTAAACAGACAAACAAACATTAATACATATAAGTTAACGTGTGTGTATATCTGACTGTATTGGATCGCTTTACGTTTAGTCGGCCAACATCTGTTGCGACAAGGCATTAATACCCTTGATATATAACTACACATCGTTATTAAAATCATAACGACCGAACCTGACTTCGAAATTTACCAGCGATATATTAGATTATATATACCTTTTAATCATACTCTCGGCCTCTTAACCCGCGACTAACGTCCTGTTTAATGTACTTTCCGCGACTGATGTCCCGTTTAATGTACATTTACGTACTCCCGGGACATCGCGTAATCATGTACTAACTAGGACATCGCGTGATCATCTTCCCGCTATCTGTATTGATCAATTGGTTAATTTAATCCAAAATACATCGTTTTCAGGAATGGAAAAGATTGTGAGCTTAGTTTGAGGTTGAAACAATGAATATTATGACGCTACTCTGGTAATTTCTAATTATGATTCTATCAGCTTCTCGGTCCTACTTCCCGCCTCTTTGCAAAGGAATCACAGAACGTTTTTAACAGAGTAGCGTTTTCCAAGGATATCACATCATAATAAGCCCACGTTTCTTGCCTTGTTGCCTATTTTTTAGTCTGAATTAGACTTGGGGTAGCAATCCAACAACCTGTATTGTGTGCCTTAACTTTTGGTCGGCTCCGACTCGACCTGGAATAGCACTTCAACCGTTGTGCCTAAACTTTTGGGAATAGCACTATAACCCATCCTCTCAGAACCGCCTGATAAAGGACCCAGGTGCACGCGCGCCCTGGTAACGATTCTCAATACAGATCAGATATATTAATGCACATTATTCCTACTCAGCCATGATCTCAATATTTGACAACATTCTGTAATATTCACCTGGCACAGAGAAAAGCGGGAAGGTTTCAATTCCTTTCCATACATTTTGTCGACCATCCTATTATACTCACTTTTCTCTGTATAGTTGAATGATACAGCACGCCGGGAGGACGCAAAAAGTCCGTCACAAGTTCGTAGACGCCAATTGTGGGATATTTGTGGATATCCTGATGAAGAATGTCTCAGTCAACCGAGGCTTGGATAATAACAAGGTTTATTAACCAAACAGATAGAATACATAGAGAGAATGGCTGAGGCTCTCGCCCCAGGTGATCAGCTGAAATTACCCAGGTAAGAACCCTGGATAGATCTCAAGAGGAGATCTATATAGTTAACAGGAGGGGGTGTGGTCCCATTTGATAGGTCAGATGGGGGGGAGGGGGTACAGGTTTGGGGACACAGGGGAGGGGGGTGATTATTCCACAGAGAGGGGGGGGGGCACAGGTAAAGGGAACACAGGGGAGGGGGATATATTTACATGAGGACACATTATACCACAACGTTATCCAGGTGAAAAGTTAACTTCATAAATCATTTGATGTATAATTAAATCAAAGGAAATGCGTTTGGGTCTGAGATTGTGGCTGGTCTGCCGTTCTGCAGCTGGATACTATTGGTTTGTTTTGGCAAAATTCTTCTGCTCTGTGTGACAATAAATAAATGAATGATGATATGCAATTTAAAACCAAAACTAAGGCGCCTCAGTATGAGTTTAAGACGTGAACATGGTCATGTTTGTTGAATAAAAAAAATAATAAAAAAAATTATCGGATCGGGAAATATCGGTATCGGTAGATACTCAAAATCACATGATCGGGATCGGATCGGGAGCAAAAAAACGTGATTGGGACATCCCTATTTTTTGATATATTTTTTTTAATGTGTCATAAATAGGTGTAATTGTGTTTTATTATATTGGATTCAATTAACACATTCTGTAAAAATTATCGTGATTCCAACTATTAAAAAGCTCGCCATGCTTATTGGTGGATAAATCAGATAAGACAGATAGATTTTTTACTGATTTTCACCGGGTAAATAATGTGACTAGGCCGGATAGTTTCCCATTGCCCAGAATGGAGGACTGTGTCGACAGGGTGGGGAGCGCGTCTTTCGTAACTAAGCTGGATTTGCTGAAAGGGTACTGGCAGGTGCCACTTACGAACCGTGCTAAACAAATTTCTGCGTTCGTGACACCTGACAGTTTCCTGCAATACACGGTGATGCCGTTTGGGACGCGCATGCAACCTTCCAGAGGTTGGTGAATCGTGTGCTATCGGGTGTGGCTAGTTGTGAGGCCTACCTCGACGACCTCGTCATTTATTCTGACGATTGGGAGGGGCACATGGCTAGTTTGCGGGAGGTGTTTGAACGGCTTGTTAAGGCGAACTTGACATTGAACCTGGCCAAGTGCGAGTTCGGCAGGGCGACCGTCACCTATCTTGGCAAGGTAGTGGGGCGGGGGGAGGTCCGCCCTGTCCATTCTAAGGTGGAGGCTATACTTGGCTTCCCAGAGACAGCTACACGTCGGGATCTCCGGTGCTTTCTGGGGATGACGGGGTATTATAGAGGGTTTTGCAGGAACTTTTCGGCAGTACCCTCTCCCCTTACAGATCTGTTGAGTCCGAAGATCCCGTTTCAGTGGACGCCTAGGTGTTCCTTCGCGTTTCAACAATTAAAGTCCATTCTGGTCAGTGCCCCTGTCCTTGCAGCACCTGTGTTCACGAAACCTTTCAAGTTGGCTGTGGATGCTAGTGAGTTGGGCGCCGGCGCAGTGCTCTTACAGGACGATGACGGGGGTATTGAGGACCCAGTGTCATATTTCTCCAGGAAGTTTAATGTACACCAGAGGCGCTACTCGACAATCGAGAAAGAGGCATTGGCTGACGCGCTATCACGGCTGTAGTCAGTGGTGGGGGGGTTTGTGCTGTTTGCTTATGGGGTTGTGTGGGCAGTATTGTTGTTTTTCTTTTTGTTGATAATGATTTTGCTCTGTCTTCTAGGAGTCGGGAGTGACGAGGAGTGAGGCTGCTCATTGTTTTTCGACCATTGTTTCCCCTACTGAGGCTGTGCCCTGTAATTTTTGTGGGCTGTGCGGTCACACAGAATGTGTTGGGGTGGTTATGGCCATCTATATAGGGGCTGTCGGTACAGTTGATATCAGTATCATTGTCTCAAGTCATGATCTATTTATGTATATATTCCTTTTTTGTGTCGGGTTACTTCTCTGTTTATGTCCACTTCCCCTTTACGACTTGGGGTTGTGGCCATAAATTTGTGGGGGGGGGGGGGTTATGTGTGGGTCTATGTTTGTGCCCTGATCAGGCACTCCTAATGTGATTCGTCATGTCTAGTTGTAGTCCCTATCGTTCTCTCCCCAGCTGTACCCATTTACAATTAACCCAGGTGTGTCTTGTCTCGTCATTCCCTCATGTATAAGTATCCTGTTCTCCCCTTTGTCTGGTGCTGATCAGGGGCGGGGCTAGGGGGTGGCTACTTGGGCTCAAGCCCCGAATGTATTCTGAAAAGCCCCGAATCTATTTATATAAAAAAATAAAAATAAAAAATAAAAAAATTTACAATTCATCATTGTTACATGAAAATATGTTTGCACCAGATTTAGCAGAGGCTAATTTCCATCTGTGGTCTATCCAGCTGCTAACTGTATTTGAGTGAGTTAAGTCTTGGTGTTATGGTAGACTCAGACCTAAGCTTTAAATCACAATCAACAAGTTGACAAAAACCTAATTCTTCCACCTTAGAAACATAGCTAAAGTACGGCCATTTATAAATCAAACGGACGCTGAAAACCAGATCCATGCCTTTATCTCAAGACAACTTGACTACTGTAATGCACTCCTTACCGGCCTCCCGAAAAAATACGATGATAACTATTTTATTGCAATGCACTATTGCATTATTTTATTCTATTTTACTAACTATTTTATTGCACTGCACTATTTTACTTTGTATCAGTGAATCATAGACGCCTGGCCATAAGAGCATTCGGAGCATCTCTGCTCTCCCACTATTGAACTTGGGGGAGCAAAGGTATGATCTTGCTCCACCACTTTTTGATTATATGAAAAATATGATATATCCCCCCCCAATATATAAATCTAACCATAACTACGTTATGGTTAACTGAGTTTTATAGTGAAAAGAGCAGCTTTATTGGTCAAGATTGAAGGCTCTATATTGCAGGAAATTGCACGTACAGGTTTATTAAATTCAAAAAAAATCTGCCGTGGAGGGGGTCGTGCCGGACCACCTCCAAACCACCCCTTGCCTGCAAAAAGAAAAAAAAAGAAAAAAAAATTGAAAAATAAAGGGCACCTATCTGGGCTAAGCCCCGGATCTCCTACAATCCTAAATCCGCCCCTGGTGCTGATCCTGTCTGTGTAGTTTTGTGTCCTTGTTTGTCGTTACTTTAGTTTTCCTCATTTCTTCAATCCATGGTAATTATTTTATTAAATATTTCTTATAAACCTACTTTGACTGCCGTCTCCTTGTTGTGTTGCATTGACTCGACAGCGAGCTTAAAGAAGGTCAATGACAAGCATAACAACCATCTTGACTGAATACTTTGAGAAAAAGATCACGAATATCCACAATGCAAAGCGGTGTGACGCTGCCCCTCGTGTCTTCTCTTCCCTCCCTATCTACACGAGAAGCATGCAGCTCACAGCGCGGTGCGCCCGCACAGTGCAATACTCCAATTCAGCCATTAGCAATTCAGCCATTGGGTGGGTGGCGCTGCTGAGCGGCACACACACAGTAGTGAAGTACCCAAGCCTTAGAGATATTTCACTTTAGTAGACCTCAGCAGTCTTACCTCTATCTAAAGTCATCTATTAGTAAAGGTAAATCTGTATGATAGCATGTACAATAGTGCTGTATATACATTTATATTTATTGCATACTGTATATATTTCCATCTGTCTGAATATACCTACTTATAAACCTACATATAACCCATAACTCTGTATGATAACATGTACAATAATGCTGTATATACCACATATATATGCTTATTCTTATTTGTGACTTTTGACTAACTGAATGTTCATTGTGAGCGATCTGTGGTGCTGAATTTCCCTCTGGATCAATAAAGTACTTATCAAATCAAATTTATGTGTAAGCCCCAGCGACAACACACGTCTTCTTTAACACTTTAAGGACCAGCCACAAGTTTATACGTGTTACGGTGCCATGCGTTGTGGACCAGAGCCACGAGTTAACTCGTGGCGAGTTGTTATTGTTTTATTCCATATTAATAACGCTATTAACGTCCCAGATCGACTTGCAGGACCTACCTGCATATTTGATTTTCTAAACATGCAATACCGGCCAGATCCGCTTAGGGGCGCCATCGCTCCACTGCAGTATCATTGAGGGCGATTGAAAAAAAAAGAATTTTACTGTCTGTGGGCGTTTCATATGAGCCTCGATCCCAGCCGAACATACTCCATCTTTGATCCCGTTACCGAACGCAGATTTCAGCCTGGAATAATGGGATTTATGATCAGCCAATGGACATATCGATCTACCAGATTCCGATGACTAATGACGAAATGCTGCCGGCGATCACATGGGCTGACGGTAGGATACTATTCCCCCAAATTACAGCTGGATTGGACATTGTTTTAAAACGCAACGTGATCGATCAGTGAAAATGGCTACTTGAACGCACACTGTATTGCTAATCAATAATAGTAATCGGCGTCCCCCGCCGCCCCCATTTCATCCATAGATGCTCTGTAATAGTCTGGATGCTACGCAGTTTGTTTTATTTCATTCGTATATATACAGCAGAAATGGCGTTTGATATAACGTACTAGCCTTTAGCCTATTATCTAGCTCCCCAGAAAAAAGACGAGGCGAAAACTGCGATAAACCTTATATTCACGGCGCTATAAAATGACAACCAACCGATGGATTTTTATTTTCTTTAAGCCATTATGAAGGCACGGTTTATGCACTCAAGTGACAATGAGAATGGACAGATAGCAATACTATAAAGTATATATATAGCTGTTAGAAAGTACATCGGTTTGTTGACAAAGCTTGTCCTCCAGCCATATATTACACTGCAAGCCGCGGTCGTCAATGTGTTAAACAAGTCAAGCAGAAACATCACAATGAATCAAGAACAAAACAAAAACACCATGAAGTCCAAAGAAATTTATTAATTAATTATTAATTAAAAATAAATAAATACAACACTCCCAGACATACCCCACACAAAGGTAAGGAAAAACTCACTAAAACCTAGCAATAGGAAAACATGTGGAGGAGAGAAACCTTAGAAGGGACGTTCAAGGGGGGATCTCCCTTCTTAGATGTCGGTGATAGTAGTGTTGCAATAAAACAGGCGAAACAGTTGGTAAGTAATGTGGCAGATATCATCCCCCGTCCCATGGCTACGTGGAGGAAGGGAGATACTACTGCCACAGGCAGAGGAGAGTTAATTAGGGAGCTGATTAGGACTGATAGAACACACCTGTGCACCAGGTGATCACCCACATCCCACACAGAGACACCCATAGTTTAAAGCCCGAAGAGAGACAGAGAGAGATGGAGTGGAGGTGAGCAGGAGCAGAGAGAGAGTGTGATACAGATTTTGTGAGGTGAGAGGTAGTTGAGAGAGGTAAAAGCGAGGTGTTCGTGGTACTGGACCCTGGACTGGCTAAGATACCCCCTTGTGACACTGACCCTGGACCGGAAGACAAACCCTGAGTATTGAACATTCCCTTTTTGTACGAGAGCCTGTTACGTGTTTTGACCCTGGACTGTTATTCGACTACTCTAATTGCCCATCGGACTTTTGTGCTATTATTCAATACATATATTTTATTTATTGAAATTGTGCTTGTGTGGACAATTTAATTAGTTTGTTTTGAACCGTGTCGAGCCATATATGTGTAATGAAACACAAATAAGTGCATGCAATAGCAACTGAACATTTTGAAAGATTGAAAATAGAGCTGATGGCGGATCCATTTGAGGTATGTGGGCGGCGTAGAGAGGGTCGCATCCTCCCGGTCATCATCACGGGACGTCCACCACTCCGGTCATCACCATGAGATTGATTGATTGAAAATTGTATTAACAGATTGCAGAATGGGTACAATACAGTACAGCTCAATACAGACAATTGTTAAGGGGATGCAGACCAGAGAAAGACTTTCGTCTTGTTTACATCAGGGTCCCCCATTTTCAATTCATCATAACATATATGACATACAGATAGACAGTACTGCTACATTTATGACATACCAGATTTACAAATACAGTACTGTTTGTGATACAAAGAGTCTAAAAAAGAGAGTATACATTTTACGAATAAACTGTACATTGGAGGAGGTTGGGTAGGTGGGGTGGGGTGGGGGAAACTGTACATTGGAGGTGGTTGGGTGGGTGGGGGGTAACTGTACATTGGATTGGTCGACCAAACCTTACTTGGTCCCAAGAAGAGTCTTGTGTATTATTGGGTTAGGACATTTACTGTACATTGGAGGGGGTTGGGTTAGGACATTTACAGGGGCCAGTTTCGAATTGCAGTCTCCAGTAGGTGCGCTTTTAGGCCTTTCACACCGGCCGGGCTCCGTGCCGGTTCCCGAACGTAATTCCAATGATCCCATCGGCGATCGCGATTACTCGTTTATATGTACAGTAATTACTCGTGTTTACGGGTTTTGAGGGGAGCAGATCTCCTAGCAATTGCTCTGCAAGAGCTCCTCCCCCTCAGAGCGAGTCTTGACAGTCCAGTTCAGACATCATCTCTACTGATCCCTTTCTATCAGAGTGCAAAAGATAGGCGATACTGCCACCTTGTGAGATTCGATCGGCATTGCAATTCCAACGTAGGCAAATGATCCAGGGACACAGGGATTAAGCACAAAAAATTCTCCTGACTGAACTTTTTTTCAGGCCAAGTCATTCTTATTTTAACCTCCACTGTATTTTTTTTTAATAGCGTTAGCGTTTCAAGGGAGCCTACTTGTAGAGCCTACTGTCCTGTGGTTGTTGTGCCAGGCAGGGAGGCTGTGTGAGCGTGAATGCAAGTCTTGTGGCTAGCAGTAGCTTCTGATTGATGGCGAGCTAGCACCCTTTTCCCATTACTTTGAACCATGAACTAAATGGCTTGTTATCATACAAACAAGGGACTAAACATGTTTCGCAATTATGCCACAACAACAATGGACAGTCTCCTCCCCACCGTTTGTGTATATTTCTTTACCACCCACCCACCCCCTCCTAATGTCTCCTCCTCATCATATGTATATATTTACTGTTAGGATCTCTGGGTAACAGTACTGTATATTTGCATATCGTATATGTGACAAATGTAACAGTACTATACCTGTAAGTCATGTATGTCCCTATGTCATAAATGTCATGATGTCATGTATGTTGTGTGTCATAAATGTCACTATGAATTGAAAATGGGGGACCCTGATGATGTAAACAAGACAAACATCTTTCTCTGGTCTGCATCCCCTTAACAATTGTGTGTATTGCTACTGGATTTACCAGATCGAGAGTGAATGAATGAATGAAAACTTAATTTAATACACGAGACCCTCTTCTTGGGACCAAGTAAGGTTTCGTCAATAATCCAATGTACAGTTACCCCCCCCCCCCCCACCCACCCAACCACCTCCAATGTACAGTCCCCCCACCCCACCTCCTCCAATGTACAGTTTCTTCATCAAATGTATATACGTTAGACTATTTTTGTATCACAAACAATACTGTATTTGTAAATCTGGTATGTCATAAATGTATAGATGTAGCAGTATTGTCTATCTGTATGTCATGTGTGTCATATATGTTATGATGAATTGAAAATGGGGGACCCTGATGTAAACAAGACGAAAGTATTTCTCAGGTCTGCATCCCCTTAACAATTGTGTGTATTGAGCCGTACTGTATTGTACCCATTCTGCAATTCTGTTAATAAAATTTTCAATCAATCAATCAATATTTAACAGATTGCAGAATGGGTACAATACAGTATGGCTCAATACACACAATTGTTAAGGGGATGCAGACCAGAGAAAGACATTTGTCTTGTTTACATCATCAGGGTCCCCCATTTTCAATTCATAGTGACATTTATGGCATAGGGACATACTACAGGTATATAGTACTGTTACATTTGTGACATATACGATATGCAAATATACAGTAATGTTACCCATAGATCCTGACAGAGATTATACATATGATGGGGAGGAGACTGTACATTAGGAGGGGGTGGGTGGGAGAGAAATATACAGTACTGTTACCCATAGATCCTAACAGAGATTATATACATATGATGGGGAGGAGACTGTACATTAGGAGGGGGTGGGTGGGAGAGAAATATACAGTACTGTTACCCATAGATCCTAACAGAGATTATATACATATGATGGGGAGGATACTGTACATTAGGAGGGGGTGGGTGGGAGAGAAATATACAATACTGTTACCCATAGATCCTAACAGAGATTATATACATATGATGGGGAGGATACTGTACATTAGGAGGGGGTGGTAGAAAAAAGATACATAGGGTGGGGAGAGAATATACGGTGGGGAGGAGACTGTCTACAGATACACCTGTGTGATGTTGCTACGGAGTTAAGCTAATAAACTTATACTCACAACCACAGCAGGAGACTCACGTATTGTACTGTGAAGTAACACGACAATGACAAACGTGTTGTTTGTTTTTCTTGTTGACATAGTTGCGGCACACGGAACAAGTTAACTCACCACTACAGCCCCCAGTAGCGCTGCCTAGCCAGTCTCTTTAAACGTCCTCTCCTCTCGAAACTTTCTTTTGTTAGGTGGTCCCGCTGATCCTTTTCATCTGGGAAACCCGCAGTGGGTTTTCTTTTTAGTGGCCGACTTACTCCTTCCATTTAACCGACGCTATTAAGCTAACGTTAGCTAATCGGTGTAGCAGCGAGTGCAAGCAGCGTGGTGGCTGTGACGTCGGTAAACAAGCGGAGTTGAAACGCGAGGCTGCAAAAAAGGCGACTCGTAAAACCAAAACACAGCAGTTTTTTTTTTATTTTTTTTTATTGATCTTTTTCCCCCTCCATTTTTCCTCCGATTTTCTCCCATCCCAATGTTAGTCGTATGCCAATTCCCAGTCCCTTCCTGGTCGCTGCGCACTTACCCCCCACAGTCAGATCATCTGGGAGAGTGGAGGCTACCACGTGCTTCCTCCGACACACGTCCAGCCAATCACCGCTTCTTTTCACCTGGCAGCGCGGATTCTCATCGAGAGGGCGTAGCGTGTGGGAGGATCACACTATCCCCCTCAAGTCCTATCCGCGCTTAGCAGGCGCCCCGACCGAACTGTAGGAGTCGCTGTTTACAACGACCCGGACCCACCCCGCCAGCTTCTCCCACCCTCTAATACAGCCAATTGTATTAGTGCAGACGGCCAGCCAAGCTGGTGACAACCCCGGAGCTGTGAGCTGGATTCGAACAGGCGAATCCAGCTCACAGCTCCGGGGTTGGTGACGAACGCAATCTCCGCTCGGCCACCTAACCGCCCTTAACACAGCAGTTTTTAATTATTTTACATTACTATTTTGTTAGCCGCCATGTGGCGGACAGACCTATCAGACCTCGCAAATGTCAATAGCCTCCAGCGAGCAGCGTCCTGTCTCTCGAGTCGCTGAGTGATGACTCTGCTTGGCGTAGCGCGATAGAAAAAATATGCCATTTTTCATGATATTTGGCGCCTCTGATTGGCTAAATTTTGTTTCAATCTGTATGCATCTACAAATCATATTATACCAGGTAGCCAATTCCGTCAGACTGCGAATCAAATTGACGGATCTCCCCAATCAAATTGACGGAAATCCGTCTGGAGACGGAACGCTTTAATGCCTGGGGACACCTATAGGCCTTTCACACCGGCCGGGCTCCGTGCCTGAGCCGGTTCCCGAACGTAATCTCGAACCGGCCAGCACGTTCACACCGGGAATAATTGGTTTGGAACATGACAGAGGCTTTAGTTCGGCCCTCTAAGAAAACACTGAGCACCGATTTTTCATGTTCCGAACCAATTATTCCCGGTGTGAACGCGCCGGCCGGTTCGAGATTACATTCGGGAACCGTCTCCGGCACGGAGCCCAGCCGGTGTGAAAGGCCTACTAGAGTGATCCTGATGACCGTTTAGAGCGGGAATCAAAGGAAAAAGATCAAAGGATCCAAAAACGAGTTTACTCGTTATTGGCGCTCAAGCGTTGGCGGCGAAACACGAGACAGTCATGTGTGTACAGGGAGTAGAGGAGGGGACTCAGGACACAGCCCTGGGGGGCCCCTATGTTGAGAGTGATGGATGAGGAGGTGCAGTTGCCTGCTCTCACCACCTGGGGTCTGCCCGTCAGGAAGTCCAAGACCCACTGGCAGAGGTCATAGTTCAAGCCCAGGTCCCTGAGCTTGGCTATGAGTTTGGAGGGGACTATGGTATTGAATGCTGAGCTGTAGTCGATGAATACTGTAGCATTCTCACATAGTTCCCCTGCCTCTTGTCCAGGTGTGATGCTGCCGTGTGCAGCACATGGGCTATGGCGTCCTCCGTGGACCTGTTGGGGCGGTATGCAAATTGCAGGGGGTCCAGGTTGATGGGGAGGGAGGAGCAGATGTAGCCCTTCACTAGCTTCTCAAAGCACTTCATGGCTATGGAGGTGAGAGCTACAGGGCGGTAGTCGTTGAGGCAAGCAGGCTTGGATTTTTTGGGTACAGGGATAATGGTGGACTTCTTCAGACAGGTGGGGATGACAGCCTGTTCTAAGGACAGGTTAAATATGTCAGTGGTGGGGCGGTCAGGTGGCGTAGCAGAGATTGCGCTTGTCACCAATGCAAGAGGCTGCGGTCTCGACTCCCGGAGTCAGCATTGCTTGGGGCTTGGGCTGATCGCTATACTAACCTGTTTGGCTGGGTTAGGGGGAGGGCAAGTCCTGGGTGGGAATCTGGCGTTGTGGACAGCGACGCCTACAGGTCAGGTCTGGGCGCTTGCTCAGCGGAGGCAGGACTTGATGAAGGCAGCGTGACCTCCCACGCGTTACACTTCACCAATGAGAGTCCTCGCTGCCAGGTGAAAAAAGAGTCACTGGCTGTCGCCGCGCGTGTCGGAGGAAGCATGCGGATGACTTCAGGGTTCCCTTGTACCGACCAGTAGGAGAACATGCGCACAACAACCAGGTAGGGGAGGGGGGTAAATGGCACATCGACTAAATTGGGACAGGGAGAAAACAGAGAAAAATCTGAGAAAGAGAGGATAAAAAATAAATATATATATACTGTATATGTCAGTGAATACCGGGGCCAGTTGGTCGGCACAGACTTTTAGGACGCGGCCGGGGATACCGTCCGGTCCTGCTGCCTTCCTGATATTCACTTTCTTAAAGGTCCTCCTCACCTCATGTTCTGTTATCCTGAACACTGAGTCTCCATCAGCAGCGCCCCCCCCCCCCCCCCCCCCTCTATTGCAGTGGTTTGTAGGCTGGTGCTGTTATTCCCAGCCTGAAACCTTGCATAGAAGGTATTGAGATCATTTGCTAAGGAGATGTCACTGTTCAGTTTGAGCGAGGTGCCTTTGTAATCTGTCATCGTTCTGAGGCCCTGCCACATAGCTCTAGAGTCAGCCTGTTCATATTGAAGTTCAATTTTATCCCTGTAGCGCCTTTTTGCTTCTATTACTGCCCTCCTAACGTTGTATCTCGCCACCTTGTGGTCATTCATGTTACCTGCCACAAGCCCGGCGTTGTAGGCTGAGGTGCGCGCTTTCAGAGCTTCGCGGACGGATTTGTCTACCCAGGGCTTTTGGTTTGGGTAAACTCTAATTGTGGTAGTGGGGATTGTTTCTTCCACCAGTACAAACAAAGTCCAGCACTGTTTCCGTGTAGTCATTAATGTTATCTGTGTTATCACGGAACACCCCCCCGTCTGTACATTCCAGTGCAGCTTGGAGCGTTTCCTCTGATTCTACAGACCATCGCTGCACATCTCGCGATATTGGGTCATAACAGACAATACATTTAGTGGTAAGGTACTCTGAATGATGGACGCTTACATTTCACTAATGTAATGTTTTCCCAAGAAACTCACTCTCAAGACTCAATTGACTCAAATTATAGATAATACCTGAAACAGTTACTACTTACCTGTAGCTGTATATTTTACTTTTATGTAAACGTTTGATCAACAAACGTGACTCCTTATAGAAAACTTCTCAGTAATTATGAAGATAGTTGACAAGGAGTAATTATAAAATCCTTTATAAGGTGTTATGATTGTTATAAAGCAACAATAATTATAGTAGTATAAGTACATTATAAGTATGTGTATAATGCATTATAGACATGGTGTCATAGGAAGAGTTACTGAGTTTAGTATTCTAGTGTAAGTTTCTCCAGACCTCTCTTGGTAGAGCTTGAGGTGTGGCCAGCAGTAACAACATCACTCTTTCACCTAGAGGTCGCTGTTTGACAACATCACAGATTATACCTTTAAAATGCTGCGTACAGATTAGGAGACAAAACACTGGATCTTAATCACATTTGATAAAAAAATTAAAAAAAAACTCAGACCCTGCTTCCATGGCTTTTATTGTAAAAGGAGTCTAGTGTTAAAATAAAGAACAGATCTGTCGGAACATGAACCTGATCCACAGAACCGCAGTTTGACCAGTAGGTCTCTCTTCCTGTCTGTCTCTCCATCTTCCTGTGTGTCATTGTCTCCTGTAAAGGATGTCCCAGCTACGTCTCCATCGCAGGGCGCTGAGCTGATTGGCCGATAGCTCTGGGCTTCCATAGGTCAAAGGGCAGAAGGTGGTGTAGGCCAGGTACACCGAACACCCGCCCGCCAACACACACACACACATGGCCCTGCGCTGGGAGGGGCAGCTAGGGGGATGGGGAGGGAGGGGGAGAGAGAGAGAGAGAGAGAGAGAGAGAGTTATTTTATGAACTTTATGAAATCAATTATTTGGGGGTGATTATTAGAAACAAACAACGTCACCTCCATGTGGTCTATTTCTCTATCAGCTGATATCATATGATTCTGTTTATCTACAGAATGCGAAAACTATTAGCGCTATTATTTATTAGATTTGGTCGTTTATAGCAACATGTTTAAGCTAATGCCAACCATATCACCATACTGTGTGAAAATGCTACACTGCTGTGTATAGAACATGGTTAGTCTGAATTAATCAATATGTCCACTCACTTGCTGTGTGAATCCTATGAAGAATGATATCTGCTTGTATTCTCACATGAGCTCAGTATTGGTCATTACACAGAACCTTGACCTTATCTCAGAGTAATGTGTAGATATGTTTAGGAGTCCAGTCCATGTGTGAAAGGGGCTTGTGTGTGTGTGTGTGTGTGTGTGTGTGTGTGTGTGTGTACCTCAGAAGGTGTGTGTGTATGTGTTCCAGCAGGGCGGGGGGCAGCAGCAGGAGGAAGGTCAGGGCAGGCAGGTAGTGATACAGGAACAGACTCTTCTCCATCAGGAAGAACGGCAGCAGGTTGACCAGCCAGCCGCCCACACACACACACCAGACCTGCTGGAACTGGGCCCACACAGCTGGGAGACACAGACACACACAGTGATTAGGAGCAGACTCCACACTATGGGAAACATAAAGGTTGTAAATCGCAGGGATATAATCTCATATGAATCCAATATATTATACCTACATAATTCAGAGATAACGATCCCCCCTCTTTTAGAATGAATTACCTCTTTCGGTGACTTATCCGGATACACAATTAAGTGGACAATTCTTATTACTTGTATTATTGCACAATCGCTGCGGGCATGACCACCCGCATTTCACTGTATGCTTGTATGCCATGACAAATAAAACTCTTGACTCTTGACTTGACAAAGAGTGACTTTATGCCTCTCTCTGACATCTTCACCCCCGGTTTCTTGGAAAATCTCCCATTCAAATTGGCAAAAGACCGCCTCACCTACAGTATCTTGGCCTGACCATACCCAAATATCCTAAATTAATATTTAAATTGAACTTTGCGGACTTTGTTTCAAGACTAAAACAATGCATTTAAAATTTGGAAATGCTGCCACTCTCCATGATTGGCCGCATAAACTCAGTCAAGATGGTTTCTCTCCCCAGGTTCCTCTACATTTGTCAAAATCTTGCCATTTTTCTCACAACAGCTTTTTTCAAAGAACTGGACTCTGTAATTCTGTTTTACATCTGGAATTATAAGAATCACAGAATCTCAAAAATGCACTTGCAAAAACATAAGTCTGAGGCCATGTTTAGACGGAGAGAGTCTGAACAGAAACCGCAAAAGTCGTCTTGCGGTCTCACTTTAAATGTTGCGTTTAGACTAGTGTTTTGGGATGGAATTCTGCGTGCAGACGAGGCTGTAAAGACTCGAGATGACGGAGCCCCGCTGTCACACGATTGGCGCAGATGTCACATGACCAGAAACGTCAGTGGCCAATCAGATCGCCTCAGGTCGTTGAGACAACCAGACGTGCTGAGAAGACCCGCCCTACTCTGCCTCTGATTCGCAGACTGTGGGTGGGGGAATGTGATTGGACCAAAGCAGAGTCACTCACAGACAGTGGCTCCAGTCACTAATAGTTGCGATAGCCGCGGGACAGATTATTGTGTATTTAAAAAGTACTGCCAATGTAGCCTTCAGGTGATCGCCATGGATAGAATCAGACATGCTTTGTTTACGCTTCTAGGCTACTGGCGTCTGGCGCATGCCTGTGATGTAAGCAGTACGCGGGGGACCCTGATGGAAACAAGACAAACGTCTTTCTCAGGTCTGCATCCCCTTAACAATTGTATGTATTGAGCCGTACTGTATTGTACCCATTCTGCAATCTGTTAAATAAAGTTTTCATTCATTCATTCACACGCGACGAGAGCCTTGACAACCCTTTCGTCATAGTTTTATGCGGTTTGACAGTTTAGATGATAGCGCAAAGGTTTATCGTTTCTAGGAATTCCACCCAGGAAGGTGGTTTAACTTTTTTGCAGATTCTCCCCGCAAAAAGGCTGTTGCCATATAAACAAAAGGCACATCCGAAAAAATATTTTTGCGGATTCACCTGCTAGTGTTTCCGTCTAAACAGGGCCATAGGGAGGGCTGGCCTTGCCAGTATTTAGGCACTACTACTGCGCTGCCAATGTAAGGGCTCTGATGTACTGGCGGCAAGGGATTGGCGGCAAGGGATTGCAGGTGAATTGACTCCCGGGGCCCCCTTGTGGCTGAGAATGGAGGCCAATTCCCTTGTCAACTCCTTGCCAGCCATGCTATTATTAAACCAGGGACCTTAGGAAGCTTGAATTTAAGTTTTGTCATGGAAAACGCCAATCTGTTTCAATCACTATTTTTTAGCTCCATGGACAGACAAGGGTTACCTTGCCTGGAGTGGGAAGGGGCTAGTTTCCATAGACATAGACGGTCACTTTGCATCCTTCGATCTACTAAAGAGGAAGTTTGAGTTGCCCGGCACCAACTGGCTCAGATTTCTACAAGTCAGATTATGTTCCATCCAAAATTCACACTTTCGAAGAGCTCCCAATTGAACATGCTTTCTTTGATGTATTGCTGAGCCCTCCCCACTCCAAGCACCTCATCTCTAGGTTTGTATGTCTGTTTGACAACTGCAATACAGCCTCTACTGAGAAGATTAGAGAAGAATGGCAGGGGGAACTCGGTATTGATTTATCTGACACTATATGGGAAAGGATTTTGTCTGTAGTACAACTCTGCTCAGTTAATAGTAGACACCAGCTGATCAAAGTCTCCACTACTCCAAACATAGATTGCACAGGATCTACCCTTCTGTTTCAACACTGTGTGACAGGTGCCAGGTATCAGAAGGCACACTTTCTTATGCCTTCTGGTTATGCCCCTCACTAACAGGATTCTGGGCCAAAATATTTGACTGGTAGTCTAAGGTCAACAAAATAACTTTACAGCCGGGGGCAGCGCTTGCCATCTTCGGCTGCTCGGAGTCCTCTCTGAACTTTCCTGCAGCTGTCCAACAATCTCTGACACTGGGGCCAACGGTTGCTAAAAAACTCATTCTGAAGGAGTGGATATATGTGTTTTGATATATATATATATATTTTTGTATCTACTTTTTCTCCTCCTTTTTCTGTATTTTTCTCCCATCCCAATTTAGTCGTTATGCCAATTCCCCCCCTCCCCTTCCTGGGTGTTGCTCGCATGTGCCCCCCACTGGCCGGTTGTAGGGAGGATAGAAGCCCATCGCATGTCCCCTCCGATACATGTGTAGGCAGCCAGTCGCATCTTTTCACCTGCCAGCGCGGACTCTCATTTGGCGAGGAGTAACGTGTAGGAGGCTCACACTGCCCCCGCCATTTTCCTGTCTCTGCTGTGCAGGCACCCCAACCGACCTGTAGGAGTCGCTGTTTACAACGTCCAGATTACCACCCATCGACTTCCCACCCGCTAACTCAATTGAGCCAATTGAGTTAGTATGACGGCCGGCCCAAGCCGGAGGCAACACAGACAGCCGGATTCGATACCGGTGTCTCATGCGTTGGTGACGAGCGCAATGTCCGCTGCGCCATCCAGCCACCCTTAATATTTTCTTTTTAATGTATTTTGATTTTCACTGTCTTAAGTGTGTTTGTTTATCATGTTTGTATATTGTTTGTCACATTTGTACATTGTTCTGAAAAATGTTAAATAAAAAATATTAAAATGTTTTTACAGATTAGGAGAAGGAGATAGAGGATCGTTGTGATGGTACTATTAGACCATAGACATATAGACCTACTGTATTAGGCATCCATACATTATCTTAACACTTTGGGTGCCGGGAGCCGTCTTTAGACGTCTTTGCTGGCCATGCTAAAGTTGCCGGGGGACGCTGTACGTCGTCTTTATATCAATATTTCAAAAATCTGCGATCGGATTCATAATGTCCCTCCGCTGGCCTGAGATCCACCAGCAGGACCCACTGAGCTCTCTGGCGGTTCAGGAGCGCCATCTGGTGGCCGATCGGCGCAAGCGCTTAACAGGAAGCGCACTAGAGGTTTTGCTAGACGTCCGTATTGCTTCCGGCCACTCGGTACATGTCCCGTGACTCTAGCTCGTCACTCTACATAGCGATCGATTGCCAATAACTCGATAAACAACATGATTTGGACGTATATACCATTATACAAGCTGGAGATGGACCGGGTAATAATATATCCCATAATGATAAAATTTCTACTCGACGATGATCGCCCAACGGCGCGCGGAGACTGGGGTGAGTTTCAGCGTGTAACGTTACCGTCTTCGATAATAACTGATATTATCAACATTTGACCCACATTAGATGATTGGTATAACGCTGCCCACGGAATTATAAACGCCCCCTCGCCCATCCGGTCAACATCAGATGACGTGTAGTAACTTCTAGAAGTACGTCTAGTTGGAATTTTTTATATCGCGCTGATTGCCATCAAACTGTATTTCATCATCAATATAATGCATTTGGGGCTATATATCACGTTCTGGAGAAAGCTGCAGAAAGAGATGAAAACATACTTATACATTAGACCATACTTTACTATGAATATGTGAATGAAAAAGTTTAACGTTGCTACACAATGAACAATACATATAGGACTTTGAATGGGCCCTAATAATGGCAATGTAGCAATAGAATTTAAAAAGTTATAGCCCTGCAAAGAAGGGGACTTTCTCCATAGACAAATAGCGCTGGCAATCTATGGTATATCATTAATTTAACCTTAGGCAACCAAAGTGTTAATGAAATTCAGCTTTCAATTTTAAGGAACTCTCCTCTTCAAGGAACTATGGCAGCACTTATCTCAAAGGGTTCTATCAGAATTTATAAACAGGGTTCTATTATAACCTATAAACGGGGTTCTATGATAACTCATAAACAGGGTTCTATCTGAACCTATGAACAGGGTACTATCAGAACTTATAAACAGGGTTCTATAAGAAGTTATACATGGGGTTATATCAGAACTTTGGAATGTGACCTGTGGTGGAGTCCCCCAAGGCAACATTCTTGGCCCACTTCCATTTGAGTGTTTATTACTGACAGATGACTGTACAGAGAGTTGGACAACATTTCACTGTCAAACATCTCTGCCTAAAGAGGAAGTGTAGTGACAAAACATTGAGATCAGCCTTAGAAAGATGTAGTGACAAAACATTGAGATCAGCATTAGAAAGATGTAGTGATCAACATTCAGACCAGCCTTAGAAAGATGTAGTGACAAAACATTGAGATCAGCATTAGAAAGATGTAGTGATCAACATTCAGATAAGCCTTAGAAAGATGTAGTGATCACCATTCAGACCAGCCTTAGAAAGATGTAGTGATCAAGATTCAGATCAGCCTTAGAAAGATGTAGTGATCAACATTCAGATAAGCCTTAGAAAGATGTAGTGATCACCATTCAGACCAGCCTTAGAAAGATGTAGTGACAAAACATTGAGATCAGCATTAGAAAGATGTAGTGATCAACATTCAGACCAGCCTTAGAAAGATGTAGTGACAAAACATTGAGATCAGCATTAGAAAGATGTAGTGATCAACATTCAGATCAGCCTTAGAAAAATGTAGTGATCAACATTCAGATAAGCCTTAGAAAGATGTAGTGATCACCATTCAGACCAGCCTTAGAAAGATGTAGTGACAAAACATTGAGATCAGCATTAGAAAGATGTAGTGATCAACATTCAGACCAGCCTTAGAAAGATGTAGTGATCACCATTCAGACCAGCCTTAGAAAGATGTAGTGACAAAACATTGAGATAAGCCTTAGAAAGATGTAGTGATCACCATTCAGACCAGCCTTAGAAAAATGTAGTGACAAAACATTGAGATCAGCATTAGAAAGATGTAGTGATCAACATTCAGACCAGCCTTAGAAAGATGTAGTGATCAACATTCAGATCAGCAAAGGTTCTATCCGAACTTATAAACAGGGTTCTATTAGAAGATCAGCGAGCGTACATACCATCAGGTATATCTTTTAGGCCCCTCCTCCTCCTTAGCAAGTAAACCAGCGCTAGCAGCTGATAGGCTAACAGGCTGATGTTGGCCACGCCCCATGACACCGGGTTACCAATGAGATGGATCTGGGCCTGAGGGAGACACCCAATCACAAGGTAACAGATCAGCACAAAGCAGAGAGTTGTATTAAAGCAAGTTTCTGGAGTGACATACTGTTGGTTTTTGAGATGTTGGAAGCAGACAATGTTAGCATCATGCTAAACATGCTAGTGGAAATCAATTGTGGGCATGAACAACACGGTCTCATCAGAAAACGAACTGCAGCCCAAAGGGCTTCAGAGCAGTAAAATAGACATAAGATCAGCATCAAATAAGACTATTAATATAATAAAAGCAATGCAGAGAATAAGAAAAAGCGTGAAAAGCAATGCAGACAATAACAATACAAATATTGATTCACACAGTTTACAACCTGACAGTCTGTCTTCCTGTGTGATATCTACACAGTTTAAAACATGGCAGTCCTTCTTCCTGTTTGATACCTACAGTTAAAAACCAAACAGTCTTTCTTCCTGTTTGATACCCACACAGTTTTAAACCTGTCAGTCTTTCTTCCTGCATGATACACACACAGTTTAAAACCTGGTAGTCTTTCTTCCTGTTTGATACACATACAGTTTAAAACATGACAGTTGTTCTTCCCTGTTTGATACAACAATAAAATATATCTTATTTACAATACAATAATCACAGTGTGGATGTAATGAGTGCAAAGTGGCAGGGTGTATCAAAATATCAGCATAAGCTACAATAAAATAGCTCTCATTTACAAAAGTCAAAGATCCTTCAGTAACATCCTTCACTATAGAGAACCCTCCATACGGAGGTGGAGTGGATAGGGTAGAGTGGATAGGGTGGAGTGGATAGGGTGAGGATGGAGTGGATAGGGTAGAGTGGATAGGAGGAGGGTGGAGTGGATAAGGTAGAGTGGATAGGATGAGGATGGAGTGGATAGGAGGAGAGTGGAGTGGATAGGGTAGAGTGGATAGGATGAGGATGGAGTGGATAGGGTAGAGTGGATAGGATGAGGATGGAGTGGATAGGATAGAGTGGATAGGAGGAGGGTGGAGTGGATAGGAGGAGGGTGGAGTGGATAGGAGGAGGGTGGAGTGGATAGGGTGGAGTGGATAGGAGGAGGGTGGAGTGGATAGGAGAAGGATGGAGTGGATAGGAGGAGGGTAGAGTGGATAGGAGGAGGGTGGAGTGGATAGGAGGAGGGTAGAGTGGATAGGAGGAGGGTAGAGTGGATAGGAGGAGGGTAGAGTGGATAGGAGGAGGGTAGAGTGGATAGGAGGAGGGTAGAGTGGATAGGAGGAGGGTGGAGTGGATAGGAGGAGGGTGGAGTGGATAGGAGGAGAGTGGAGTGGATAGGAGGAGAGTGGAGTGGATAGGAGGAGGGTGGAGTGGATAGGGTAGAGTGGATAGGAGGAGGGTAGAGTGGATAGGAGGGGGGTGGAGTGGATAGGAGGAGGATGGAGTGGATAGGATAGAGTGGATAGGAGGAGGGTGGAGTGGATAGGAGGAGGGTGGAGTGGATAGGAGGAGGGTGGAGTGGATAGGGTGGAGTGGATAGGAGGAGGGTGGAGTGGATAGGAGAAGGATGGAGTGGATAGGAGGAGGGTAGAGTGGATAGGAGGAGGGTGGAGTGGATAGGAGGAGGGTAGAGTGGATAGGAGGAGGGTAGAGTGGATAGGAGGAGGGTAGAGTGGATAGGAGGAGGGTAGAGTGGATAGGAGGAGGGTAGAGTGGATAGGAGGAGGGTGGAGTGGATAGGAGGAGGGTGGAGTGGATAGGAGGAGAGTGGAGTGGATAGGAGGAGAGTGGAGTGGATAGGAGGAGGGTGGAGTGGATAGGGTAGAGTGGATAGGAGGAGGGTAGAGTGGATAGGAGGGGGGTGGAGTGGATAGGAGGAGGGTGGAGTGGATATGAGGAGGGTGGAGTGGATAGGAGGAGGGTGGAGTGGATAGGAGGCGGGTGGAGTGGATAGGAGGAGGGTAGAGTGGATAGGAGGGTGGAGTGGATAGGAGGAGGGTAGAGTGGATAGGAGGGTAGAGTGGATAGGAGGGTGGAGTGGATAGGAGGAGGGTGGAGTGGATAGGAGGAGGGTGGAGTGGATAGGAGGAGGGTAGAGTGGATAGGAGGAGGGTAGAGTGGATAGGAGGAGGGTAGAGTGGATAGGAGGAGGGTAGAGTGGATAGGAGGAGGGTGGAGTGGATAAGAGGAGGGTGGAGTGGCTGGATCGAGGACCAAAGATCTGGACCAGATGACTGAATCACACCGGACAGCTTTAAAAATTTTAAATATCACATGGCTTTTCATTGGTAATTATCTTCTGATAATGTGTATTTGGTCAATTTGCACAAGACGATATCCCTGTGTGTATGTGTGTGTGTGAGTGTGTGTTACATTGGTGGAGGGGTGCAGCCAGTAGGCGATGTTGGTCTCCATGGTGATCCATTCCAAAGGAGAAGAACTATATTTATGTTCCGACTCCTCCTGTTTCACTGTCAGCATCTTCCACTGAAACAACAAGACAACATCACATATCTGACCTTTAACCCCTAACACTAACCCTATCTAACATCTAACCCTAACCATATCTAATAGGGGTGGGGGGAAATCGACATGTAGTAGTATCGCGATACTTTGCGTGGCGATACTGTATCGATACAGGGACGCCAAGTATCGATATTTAATTATTCATAAAAAATCAAATAAAAAAAAATAATTTGTATAAGGAAGTTGCATTGTTCATTTCAATACCTGTAATAGTACAGTAGTCCACACACACATGTGCATTCAGTTAAGTTGGAATATGACTGTAATACAAACAGTTCAGTTTGTCAGGTACATGCAACACAGATTACAGTGTTTACATCTGTCTGCTTGAGAAAACGTTCTGCAATAAAAATGATTGAAGTGAGATGAACAGACTGAACTTTATTTTTATTAGATAAAAACATGTTGACAAAGTTTTACTTTGCAGTTGAAAAAAGGTAATAAATAAAATGTGATAAAAAAAAAAGAATAAATAAATATTTCGCAATACTCAGCGTATCACGATATATTTAGTATCGCGATACTATCGTATCGTGACGCAAGTATCGCGATAGTATCGTATCGTGAGATCTCTGGCGATTCCCACCCCTAATATCTAACCCTATCTAACATATAACCCCGAACACTAACCCTATCTAACCTATAACCCCTAACACTAACCCTATCTAACCTATAAGCCTAACCATATCTAACCTCTAACTCTAAGCATATCTACCCTCTAACCCTATCTAACCTCTAACCCCTAACACTAACCCTACCTAAGCTCTAATCCCTAACACTAACCCTATCTAAGCTCTAACCCTACCTAACCCCTAACACTAACCCTATCTAAGCTCTAACCCTATCTAACCTCTAACAGTAAATCTAATCCCTAACACTAACCCTAGCTAACGTCTAACCCTGAACACTGATCCTATCTAACCTCTAACCCCTAACACCAACCCTATCTAACCTCCATGCCGAAGGTTGTGGTGGCTGATTAGTAGTAGTAGTAGTAGTAGCAGTAGCAGTATTAGTAGTAGTAACAGTAGTAGTATAATAGTAGTATCAGCAGTAGTAAGAGTAGTGATGGTAGTAGTAGTAATAGTAGTAGTAGTAGTACTGTAGTATTAACAGCAGCAGTAGTAGTAGTAGTAGTAGTAGTAGTAGTAGTAGTAGCAGTAACAGCAGCAGTAGTAGTATCAGTAGTACTTTTACCTGTACTTCCATAAACTTGGCCATGAAGCTGATGTTGCGGTTAATGTCAATGTGAGTAGGGGAGTGTAGCTCTAACTCTCTCTCCTTCTGCTCCTGACCTACACGCACACACACACACACACACACACACACACACACACACACACACACACACACACACACACACACACACACACACACACACACACACACACACACACACACACACACACACACACACACACACACACACACACACACACACACACACACACACACACACACACACACACACACACACACACACACACACACACACACGCACACACGCACAAGTAATCATTCACAGTACTATTCAGTGTTATAGCACTTTTCCACTGCATGGTACCTACTTGACTCGCCTTTACTCTACTTGGCCTTTTCGGTTTTCCATTGCTGCGGATGGTACCTGGTACGAGGTAATTTATTTTTTTTATAATCCTGCTGTGGTGCCTCCGGCTTGGCCGACCGTCCATACTAACACAATTGGCAGTGTTAGCGGGTGGGAAGCCAGCGTGGGTGGGTCCTGGTCGTTGTAAACAGCGACTCCTACAGTTCGGTCGGGGAGCCTGCACAGCAAGGGAAGGATCTGGGAGAGGTAGTGTGACCTCCCACACGTTACTCTCCCAGTGAGAGTCCGCGCTGCCAGGTGAAAAGAAGAGGTGGGCTGGGTACACATGTGTCGGAGGAAGCATGTGATAGTCTCCGCCCTCCCAGACCGACGGTAGGGGGTAGAGTGCGCAACGACCAGGAAGGGGATTGGGAATTGGCATAACGACTAACATTGGGATAGGAGAAAACCGGAAAAACAAGGGGGAAAAAGATCATTCAAAAAAATAAAAGAAGAGAGAATTGTCACTACGTTATCATTGTGCTACACAGGGGACGTCCTGCACAAAACACAAACCCGCCATCTTTAAATAGCCTCGCTACTACTAAACATTAGCATTCATTATTTGTTTTCAGTGAGAATAAAATGCAATAAACAAAGAAATATACATTCACAGTTAGGGTTGGGCATCGTTTGGATTTGAACGATTCCGATTCTCCATTTCGATTCCTGTTCTAAACGATTCTCGATTCCGATTCTTTGAGGTGCAGGTCAAAACAGGTCACAGCTTATTTCGCAGGAGATTTTTTTCTTAAAATGTTTTCATACTATTCACATTGTCAGTTGACTTGATACAGTTTAATTTGGTTGCTGTACTGTAACTAGGGTATTAACCCTTTATTCGCCAAGGACAAGTTTCCACGTCATTCTCCGCCATGCGTAATCTGCCAATGACGCCGTAAGGCGTCTTTGAGATCAATATTTCAAAAATCTGTGATGGCAATCATATTTTACCAACGGAGTCTTGAGATCCCCTGTTGATCTCCTCAACTCTCCAGCGGTTCAAGAGCGCCATCTGGTGGCCGATCGGCGGATCGCCCAAACAGGAAATGAGCGGTAGGAAGTGGTGCTCATCCATATTCGGTCCGGCCACTCGCTTTCGCTCGTGGGACTCGAGCTCGACACAATGGATAGCGATCCGTTGCCAATAACTCGATAAACAACATGATTTGGACGTATATACTATTATACAACCTGGAAATGGATCGCATATATCAACATCCCATAATAGCAATCTTTTTGCTCCCCAACGCTACGAGGAGACTGGGGTGAGTTTCAGCCTGTTTGTTTACCATTTTCGATACAAACTGCTATGATCAATATATCACCCATACTACATGATTCATTTAACGTCGGCCACAGACTTATAACCCCCCCCCCCCCCCCCCCTCCGGTCACCAGCAGATGATGAGGCAAGACGTTTAGGACCTTGTGCAATTGAACGTTTTATTGTGACGTCAATCG
The DNA here is from genome assembly GCF_963971535.1 of Notolepis coatsorum. Classification (NCBI taxonomy): domain Eukaryota; kingdom Metazoa; phylum Chordata; class Actinopteri; order Aulopiformes; family Paralepididae; genus Notolepis; species Notolepis coatsorum. The sequence continues at coordinate 18,391,696 of NC_140166.1, read as the reverse complement.
GTATCAAACTACATTTGATGATCTAATATGTATTTAGGGCTATAAATCACGTTCTGCAGAAAGCTGCAGAAAACGATAAAAACATATTTATACTTTAGACCGTATTTTAGTATGAATATGTGAATGAAAAAGTAGAACGTTGCTACATCCTAAACGATAGATAATTGACGTTGAATGGGCCATAGTAATGTCAATTTAGCAATACAATTTAAAAAGTTATAGCCCTGCAAAGAAGGGGAACTTCTCCATAGACAAATAGAGCTGGCAGAGGACGGTATAAGGATGTACATAAGCGTGGCAGAGAAAGGGTTTTAACACTTTAACTGCCACACATGAGATATCTCGGGTTTCCAATAGTTATGTTGAAAGCCACTCACGAGATTTCTCTGATTTTTTTTTTTTTAGCGAGCTGAAATCATATTGCATCACGCGAGCCTACCCGAGTATACCCGAGCACCGCCGGCGATCATATGTGGAAAAAAGCGCCCCCTATCGTCTCCCAGATGACATAAGGGATTTTGGAATGGACTCAATGAAAATGGATGGGGAAAAAAATCCGGTAATCCACATTTTCCAGTCCACTGATCCAGCCGGGGTTACCACAGTTCATTCTGGAGCCTCTCAGCCCTGCGGAATCATGTACTGCACTGTATACACGTTGGATCCATACACTTATCGATTTTTTCGAATAGTGATCAGGAATTGGAATATACCAGTTGGATACCATCTGATGTCAGGTAAGGAATCTATGTTATCAGTGTTAGGATAATCAGACTAATTTTGATGAAGATATAGGCTGTTTTGTGAAATGGGCACTTTCGGTTTCACTGGAAAAGTCCAAGAGGAAATGAACACGCCGATTATCCGTGCGCGGCGCGAATGTGCTTGCGTGCACGTATAATATTGATCATCTAGCGTTTATTTGAAAACGATTCATAAATAGGCCGACGAATATCGACGTTCTGGAATATTCCAGTAAAAGACGATTATCACAGAATGGTCTAGAATGAACAGTTTTTTATTTCAAAACGGGTGCTTTTCAAAATGCTCTGAAACGGAAATGAAACGATAAAAAACCAATCTGCCTTGACAGCACTGACTGGAAAATAGTCTTTGATAAGCGACGGGCAGATTAGACACATAGCCATAATTTAAAACATAGATTAGGCGATATTAACGTTAACATTGAAGTGGACCGTGGCATCAAGGGGGTAAAAAGGAAAACCCGGCGTGGCACTCAAAGTGTTAATGAAAAAAAAAAAAAATCTAAAGGGCTCCGCACATGGCGGGCGATTTTAGCCAGGCGACCGACTTTTTTTGCGAGCCGACCGACAGAATTGTATCGCCTCCATTGTTATGAATGAGAGAACCCACACGGCAGGAGATTTTGAAGCGACGGTCGTGCAACTATTTCTGTCGCCTGGCTAAAAATTGCCTCAATCCTATTTTTTTAGGCGACACAGAAAGGACAATGAGGAAATAACATGACTTCTACTGGTGTATAATTTGTACACCATTAATGTATCAATACATTCATTGATCAATAACCTACGTATTATTACCATGCTACTTATGTTAATTATTATTAACAGGAACAATTTAAATAAATAACGTTAGTTGGAGAACTTAAGGTTTAGTGGCCTCTTGTCATTAACTAATAAATTGACAATGCGCCACGATGCACCTACTAGATGTTTTTGTACTCGGGTAACAAAAGAAGTTGTGGATGTTGACAAGAGTTTAATGTCCAGGCTGCAGCTGATGTGGTTTATACGGTTTATTGTCCAAAGAAATGATGGTTGATAACAGAACAGTGTCTTCAGTGAAAAAACATCCTCTCTCAGCTGCATAATAATACTTGTCCAATCGGTGCCTAGTAAACGTATTGTAGCGATCAGTCATGCAGTAATGTCAGGAAGAATGAGGAGAGGTTGTATTCGTATATGGTGGTTTAATTCCAGCTCAATATGGGTTTTACAGGTTAATATTCCCTCGTAACGCACAACACAGCTACCTGCTAGTGCTAGTGAAGAGCTGCTAATACGCTCGCTTCACGACAACATAACGTCCGGTCCCGGCGGTCCGTCCTCCTATATCTCCCGGGGGGAAACAAGTAACCACACCCCCAGCTAGACAGAGCGACGGTCGGCCGCCGTGTGCAGACCACTTAAGAATCTAAATGCAAATATGTTACTTCCGGTTCCAGAACCGGAAGTTAGGAACCGGTTCCTATTAGAACCGGTTCTCGGTGCCCAACCCTATTCACAGTGTATTCTGCCTCATTTATTGATGAAACAAAACCAACAGCAACACAATTTACCACCAAGAACAAAGAGTTTAGTCTCACAAAAAGATCACAAACTTTGTTAGCTAATGTGACTGGGATTTCCCATTATAACCGGGGGGGGGGGGGGTAATACCTGCAGTGGAAAATGAACGAAGTACCAGCTACCAAAAGCTAGTAGAGTAGAGTCGAGTAGGTACCATGCAGTGGAAAAGCGGCATTGGATTCATCTTTCACAGTGTAGCTTCCTTGGGCCATGTTGGAGTTTGAACAGCTATGCTATGCTGGGACAGCCGTGTGATGGTCCACTGGCCCTCAGCTGTGATGTTCCTCTGGCCCTCAGCTGTGATGTTCCTCTGGCCCTCAGCTGTGATGTTCCTCTGGCCCTCAGCTGTGATGTTCCTCTGGCCCTCAGCTGTGATGTTCCTCTGGCCCTCAGCTGTGATGTTCCTCTGGCCCTCAGCTGTGATGTTCCTCTGGCCCTCAGCTGTGATGTTCCTCTGGCCCTCAGCTGTGATGTTCCTCTGGCCCTCAGCTGTGATGTTCCTCTGGCCCTCAGCTGTGATGTTCCTCTGGCCCTCAGCTGTGATGTTCCTCTGGCCCTCAGCTGTGATGTTCCTCTGGCCCTCAGCTGTGATGTTCCTCTGGCCCTCAGCTGTGATGTTCCTCTGGCCCTCAGCTGTGATGTTCCTCTGGCCCTCAGCTGTGATGTTCCTCTGGCCCTCAGCTGTGATGTTCCTCTGGCCCTCAGCTGTGATGTTCCTCTGGCCCTCAGCTGTGATGTTCCTCTGGCCCTCAGCTGTGATGTTCCTCTGGCCCTCAGCTGTGATGTTCCTCTGGCCCTCAGCTGTGATGTTCCTCTGGCCCTCAGCTGTGATGTTCCTCTGGCCCTCAGCTGTGATGTTTCTCTGGCCCTCAGCTGTGATGTTCCTCTGGCCCTCAGCTGTGATGTTCCTCTGGCCCTCAGCTGTGATGTTCTTCTGGTCCTCAGTTGAAGTCATCTTAGTGACCTTTCAGCATCTTACATTTTTTATTATCTTTGGTTGAACTTGTTACTCTTGGTGACATGTAGACTTACTGGTTCCATAGTGGTGTCTGTGGTTAGACTTACTGGTTCCATAGTGGTGTCTGTGGTTAGACTTACTGGTTCCATAGTGGTGTCTGTGGTTAGACTTACTGGTTCCATAGTGGTGTCTGTGGTTAGACTTACTGGTTCCATAGTGGTGTCTGTGGTTAGACTTACTGATTCCATAGTGGTGTCTGTGGTTAGACTTACTGGTTCCATAGTGGTGTCTGTGGTTAGACTTACTGGTTCCATAGTGGTGTCTGTGGTTAGACTTACTGGTTCCATAGTGGTGTCTGTGGTTAGACTTACTGGTTCCATGTTGCTGCTGTAGCCTTTATACACCTTATCACCAACTACCTCCAACTGACGAAAACCCCAGTCTGGCAAAGACTGTCCACTCAGCTGGCAAACAAACAAACAGACAGACAGACAGACAGAAAGGGGAGAAAGGGGTTACCATACAATTACAGATTGTTCAAAAATATGATAGAAATTAATCGTTCCAGTATTCAGTGGTAATTGGCTGGTACCTTGAGCACAGCGGAGGTGTTGACGTGAACCAACCGGACTTCAGACAGAATCGTCTTCCACACCTCTGACTCCGCCTCCCTATTGGAGATCTCCTAAACAAACAAACAAATATTTGTCCATGAGGCGTATTGATAGATTTAACACAGGCAGTAAGGAAAGACTGTCATAGAGGTCAGACTCACCACCCTCCACAGGTTCTGTGTTGGCATGGAAACATTGAAGTTGATGTAACCAGACACTTCCTGGGCATGGGGGCTCATGGGAGCTGCAACATCATGGCTGACACACACACACACACACACACACACACACACACACACACACACACACACACACACACACACACACACACACACACACACACACACACACACACACACACACACACACACACACACACACACACACACACACACACACACACACACACACACACACACACACACACACACACACACACACACACACACACACACACACACACACACACACACACACACACACACACACACACACACACACACACACACACACACAGATTAGCATAACTTGCAGTGTGTCGGTTAGCAGTGTCTCAGGAGGTAGAACGGTCATCTGGTGATCGGAAGGTTCCCGGTTAGATTCTGGCTCCTCCCAACTTCATGTCGAACTAAGGGGGCTTTCTCACTAGTGAGAAAGCACCCTAAGGGCTTGTGTCCATAGCCAACGTTTTATGAGTTGTCAGCTCCTTTCGGTCATTCATTTCTATGCTGGAGAAGCGTCAGGCGCGCTCCTCTTCCCAGAGCCGTGCCTCGCGTTTTATGAGCTCTCTAAGGCAGCGTTTTTGGCGGAGCGCTCCCAGCTCATAAAGTTGAAACTTGTTCAACTTTTTTGGAAAGGAGCGCGCTCATCAATGTAACTCATCGAGGAAGGGGCGAAGCCGCAGCTGGCGCGAGCTCTGGGGAGACCCAGAAAACCGCTAGAAGCTTTTTTTTCTTCTTTTTTCAAATCGGTCCGACTTGAAAAAAAGGCTTTGAGTGGACACAAAGCCTAAGTGTCCTTGAGCAAGGCACTTAACCACTAACTTCTCCTGACGAGCTGGTTGGCACCTTGCATGGCTGCCTTCACAGCTGAACTCTATACTCAAATGCACACTTATCTACTGCCTATACTAGTACACTACAGAACACTGTACTCATACCTACCCTTCATTATACCACGATATACAACCTATATTTTATTCATATAAAACTGTATAATAACAATAATGTAATAACATAACACTGTTCACACTTACATACATATATCTATATATATTCATATTATTTAAACCACTGGCTATTATGATAGTGTATTCATACTCATACCACTGTATATATCAGACCTGGGCATTGTATCCGGCCCGCGGGATGATTCTGACCGGCCCGCGAAAGATTACATGATAATAAAAAAAAAAAAAAAATTACTTTTTTCTTTTCATGTCAACGTTCACACGCACAATATACGCTTACGCTCATGAAATGCATAGCCATGTGAAAGCCTTCATGACAAAGTTGCAATTAATTTCAAGGCAACTAGGCAGCAACAATCTCAAACACATGAAAACCCTGAAAGAAGTCAAACCATCAGCTGATCACTGGCACTCATCCATGTTGGGAGCACTGCATGATGAATTTTCAAGGCGTTTTCAAGATTTCAAAAAGGTTGAGGATGAAATGCAGCTGGTTTCCTCTCCCTTTACCTGCAGTGTTGATAGTTGTTCAGCTTGAACTCATTGACCTGCAGTCTGATTCACTACTGAAAGAGCACTATAAGTCAGCATCACTGCTAGAGTTCTACTCTGCTCTCAAGGAGGAGAACTTTCCAAACATGAGGAGACATGCTCAGAAGATGTTGGTTCTCTTTGGATCCTCATACATATGTGAACAGACATTCTCAGTCATGACGTTTACCAAGTCCAGGTACAGATCCTCTCTCACTGATGAACATTCTGGCAGCTGTGCTTCGCATCTCCACCTCAGACATGCAACCTGACTTTGATGGACTTGTTAAAGCTCAACAGAGACTGGATTTCTCACACTGAATGAAAAAAAAAAAGAACTGAAGAACACTAAAATGTGGAAATATAACAAGTGAAATGGGACACTTGATATTTTCTTTTCTTTTTTTTGCACAGTTCTGAAAACATTAAATGTTTAATATAGGCATGTAAAGTAAAAAAGCCTACAAAACTGGGACACTTTTCTTTACACAGTTCAGTAACATGTCTTGTTTATTTTTGCTATAAGATGATGTGATGTCTTTAGAAAGCTAAGAAAATCCTTGTTTCAATAGTATATGAAACTCAAAATGCCCTTTGTTATTAATGTTTCACATTTTGTTTATCATTTTGGAAATAAATTCTATTTGAATAAATGATATTTTTGAAAGCTAACCTCACCTTTTAATTGCCAAATAATAACACACACTCTTACCAGGGGTCAAAACAATGCCATTTACTGCTTTTTATATAGAAATAAAATGTATATTATGCATAATTGAGTTTGGAATTTTGGCCCGGCCCTCCAACATATTTTCAGTTGCTCATTCGGCCCCCTGGGAAAAATAATTGCCCACCCCTGGTATATATAATACTGTACATACATTAGCTTAGCATATTTACTCCGTAGATTTCTCATACTCCATATATTCACACTGTATACTGCAATGCACTTTACTCCTTAGATGACAACTTGATTTAGTTGTACTCTGTACCTGTACTTGTGCAATGGCAATACATTGACTCTAATCTCTAATCTTAAATGGAAGAAAATATTAAACAGTGTTAGCAGTGTTGTGCAGTTATTGGATTGCTATGGTTACCTGTTGAGGAAGCGTGAGGTCATTCCATGGAGCAACTGGACGATGTCACCATGGCGAACAGGGCGAGGTGGGTTGCTGACCACTAGTTCCTGTCTGAGAGAGACCATAACCCTTATATAAATAACCATTACATATATACATACATACATATATAATCCTATATAAAATCTAGGAAGACCACCCTCAAACCCAATCCCCCTATTTATAATAAAACACAAGATACCTGGGCCCTAATGATAAGGAAAAGCACTCAATGAAGAAATCCAATCCCCCTAGCAAACATCTATGCTACTCATAGTGGTCAAATCAAAATGCCATATGTGTATATATGTATGTGTGTGTGTGTATTAGGGGTGTAACGGTATGTGTATTCGTCCCGCAAATATACGGTATGGCCGTCACGGTGCGGTACGCGCAGCCATACGGAGAATACGCCCCACAGCGCAAACACACCCACATGCAGGCACTCGCGAGGTCCGTGCGAGAACAGCGCGCGGCACACCGAGTCCCCGACTTCAGTTCAGAGCGGCGAAAGTGCACGGAGAAAGGCACATTTACATTGGAACAGCTGCGTTTTCTTGTTCGCCCAAAAACGTTAACCAAATGAAACCAATGGAAAGAAACACACACGCGTCGCCGACACACACGCGCGCGTGCCAACAAACAATCAATCAACATTCTCCCCCGCCGGACTCACGGGCACAGCTCATCAAATAAAAAAAAAATAAACATACTTTTCCGGACAGATCATCTGAGCTCCACTGTGTTTAAATCCAAATAATCCTCTGCCATTGTTGTAATATGTCATCTGTTATCTAGTATTCAGTCTCGTCGTGAAGTTAAATTCTCTCTAGAAGTGAAAGTGAAACTTAGCAAGGATAAGTTGTTAAAGGGGCAGTAGGCAAGTGGATGCCTGAACACAGAATGACACCAGTATCACTGACTACCACGGCAAGCCTATAGAAAATTATTCTATTTAATAATAATAATTATCATAAATATAATATATAAATAAAAAAAATCTAAAAAAGATTATAATAATAATAATAATATTAATAAATGTTTTCTGTTGTACCGAACTCGTACCGAACCGTGACCCCAATACCGAGGTACGTACCGAACCGTGGCTTCTGTGTACCGTTACACCCCTAGTGTGTATGCGTGTGCGCGAGTGCGTGCATGTGTGTAAGAGGAAATGGTTCAAATGTGAGCTCCAGGGCCCTCATTTATCAATGTTGCGTACACACAGATATGTGCGTAACCCGTGCGTACGATCATTTCTAAGCAAAGTGTGGGACTTATCAATTTGAACTTGTGCCTGACTTTGTGCGTATATTTACGCACAGCTCCGACCGTGCGTACCTGGCGCCCGGTGGTAGAATATGAATATTGCAACGCGGAAATAAGCTTCCGTGCATTAGTTTCAACACTGGCGTGTTCTGTATGAACCGTAATTCATTATAGTTCATTGTAAAATAGCGACAGTAGTGTAATTATTGTCAAACCCTATAAATATAGCATTTGGAATAGGTCTTTCTTTTCGAATGAATGCAGCATGGTTTATATATAGCGTTATCAGGTGCACTGACTGCGCTCGCAGGGAACTGTTTTCAGAGATAGCAGATAGGGATGAATGAGGGGCAGTCTAATTGCAGAGAGAACATAATATTAACTAGAGTCCGCTATACCTGAGACACCTCCTTGATTTGTACTGCAATTTGGGACCCAAATTGGAGCTATAAGCTTATAGCCTCTTCCGTGCTTATTTGAGAAGGGTCCAGCTGCATAACCGGAGAGCAGCACTCTCAGGGCCAAGATAGCCACTTATACTATTTTGAGAGAGACAGCAGAGAGACAGACAGCAGAGAGACAGACAGACAGACAGATAGACACTGTTCCACAGTGTGTGTGTGTGTGTGTGTGTGTGTGTGTGTGTGTGTGTGTGTGACTGTGTCTAGTAGAGACTCACACCCCCCCCCCCCCCCCCCCCCCCCCCTCTGGACCACTCACCCCCCCTCACTCTGGACCACCTCCTAGTAGAGACCCCCCCCCCCCCTCTGGACCACCTCCTAGTAGAGACTCCCCCCCCCCCCTCTGGACCACCTCCTAGTAGAGACTCACCCCCCCCCCCCCCCCCCTTCTGGACCACCTCCTAGTAGAGACCCCCCCCCCTCTGGACCACCTCCTAGTAGAGATTCCCCCCCCCCCCCCCCCTCTGGACCACCTCCTAGTAGAGACTGTACGACTGGCTGCGAGGAGGAGGGGGAATTGCAACCACCGCAAGCAAAACTTAACCCTTTCACTGCAGTACACGGCTGTAACCAGAAAAGTCAAGTCATTAATCCTCATCTTCTTCTTCTTCCTAGAGAAGTCTCTACTAGGAGGTGGTCCAGAGGGGGGGGTGAGTCTCTACTAGGAGGTGGTCCAGAGGGGGGGGGGGGGGGGTGAGTCTCTACTAGGAGGTGGTCCAGAGGAGGGGGGTGAGTCTCTACTAGGAGACTAGTAGTCACACACACACACACACACACACAGTGGAGCAGTGTCTGTCTGTCTGTCTGTCTGTCTGTCTGTCTGTCTGTCTGTCTCTCTGCTGTCTGTCTCTCAAAATAGTATAAGTGGCTATCTTGGCCCTGAGAGCGTTGCTCTCCGGTTATGCAGCTGGACCCTTCTCAAATCAGCACGAAAAAAGCTATAAGCTTATAAAATGATTTAATATGCTAAACTTCGTTTTAAATTCTTTAATTCACATTTGTTTATTTCATAAGAATTTTCCCGACATAATGCTACCTGCCCCGACCATATCCGTGACTCCGTTGCGATACAGATGAATTATCTACTCAGAATAGTATAAGTGGCTATCTTTTATGTGTATTTTAGCTGCTGTAGATCACTGCTGGTACGTGCGTGCAGAACCTTTATTTCAGCGGGGACTGTACGTGTTTATTTGACGTTACTGTACAATATATGTGTGTATTAAAAGACGGAGCTGTCTTTTATTGTAATATAATAATTATTAATATTAAAAATTATAATAATAATTTATAGGCTACCTAATACCGACATCAAAATAGATTGTATGCCTCTACGAATCATATTAAACCATGCAGGTAGAACATTTACGGATAACTTTAATCCCTGGGTATTAATTGAATGTTAAAAGAACTAAATGAAGAAAGGCATTCATATTCCAGCATGCATTAATGACACCAATGGGCAACGGCAAACAGTGGTTAACGGTCTTTATTAGTGTTTTGCGGTGTCCAGGCAACAATGGTCTTTTAGGAAGTTAATAGATATAATATCCGACATCACCGTGTACATGTTTGTCAGCCTGTCGTGTATTTCTCCCATAACACGCTTTCGCTCGGTTTAGTCAATTTTTCCACATTTCATGGGGGTGTTCATTACCGTATATGGTTAATTACGGGCGGTTCTATATGCAAATACTTAAAATCGTGCACGAGCGCGGAGCGTAGAACAAGTGGCATTTATCAACACGGAGTACTTGCCGGTGTGCGTGGGACACGTCTTCGCACGTGTGATAAATCCCGATTTTTCTGTGCGTACACACAATATAAATTCCGTGCGTAGGAACGGAAATAGAACACTTTCTATGCAACGTTGATAAATGAGGGCCCAGGTGTTGACAATGCCGATGCTACATCTTATATGACTTTATAAGTATACATTATATATCCTTATATTAATACTAAGAACCAGAGGTGTGGACGTAAGTCACACGACTTGGAATCAAGTGGTGATGATTGCCATGGTAGTGATGTTTGTGGTGATGGTTGCCATGGTAATGTTGTTTGTGGTGATGTTTGCCATGCTAATGTTTGTGGTGATGGTAGCCATGGTAATGATGTTTGTGGTGATGTTTGCCATGATAATGTTTGTGGTGATGGTAGCCATGGTAATGATGTTTGTGGTGATGGTTGCCATGATAATGTTTGTGGCGATGGTTGCCATGATCATGTTTGTGGCGATGGTTGTCATGATAATGTTTGTGGTGATGGTTATCATGGTAATGTTTGTGGTGATGTTGCCATGGTATCCTACTTGCTGGGGTCCTTGATGATCCACCAGTTGTTGACGTCTTTAAAAGGATAACAGGTCACCTGCTGCTGGTGGGAGCTGCCTCGACCACTGTCATACCTGTCACACATAAATACATACATCACTGTCATACCTGTCACACATAAATACATACATCACTGTCATACCTGTCACACATAAATACATACATCACTGTCATACCTGTCACACATAAATACATACATCGCTTCAACCCTCTAGTCTACCTCTACCACTGTCATACTGTCACACACACACACACACACACACACACACACACACACACACACACACACACACACACACACACACACACACACACACACACACACACACACACACACACACACACACACACACACACACACACACACACACACACACACACACACACACACACACACACACACACACACACACACACACACACACACACACACAAGTCTGCATCTTAAAACATACGTTTCCATGTCCCAAAAATGGCTTCATCCCAAAGTAGATGATGCAGTGTTTATACAGTATACAGTGTTTTTATTATTAAATTAGACTGACCAAACCGGAGGTACCACTGATAGCTGGATTCGAACCCAGAGTATTTGCGTGGTAGGCAAGTGCTTAGACCTCTACACTACCCAGCCTGGTGGTAGGCGAGTGCTTAGACCTCTACACTACCCAGCCTGGTGGTAGGCGAGTGCTTAGACCTCTACACTACCCAGCCTGGTGGTAGGCGAGTGCTTAGACCTCTACACTACCCAGCCTGGTGGTAGGCGAGTGCTTAGACCTCTACACTACCCAGCCACCCAGTATACAGTGTTCTCTCTCCAGACTGGTGTACGAGTCCAGAGCAGCCAGATGATGTACCGTGAGCAATTTTTTTGCATCTTCTCACATTGCATATTATTTTAATTAGACATAAAACATGTAGCCTATTATTAGTATGGTTATGATATCATGTGGTCAGCCTTTGTTCTATTCCACCTCTCATGCACTAACTGATGAAGCTAGATGAAGCAATATTCGGCGGGTTGGTGGTGCGGGATAGTGGCACAGGGCAGCGCTCTATTTATGAATTCAACACATCATCACTTATGGAAATGGTTGTGGTTAGGATATTAGTGATGCTGGACGCTCCCTTTCTCACAGACGTTGGGGCAAACTCACCCCGGCAGTACCTGATTGGGTAGTTGCCCTAGTGACAGTGATGTGTCAGTACCTGATTGGGTAGTTGACCTAGTGACAGTGATGTGTCAGTACCTGATTGGGTAGTTGACCTAGTGACAGTGATGTGTCAGTACCTGATTGGATAGTTGGCCTAGAGACGGTGATGTGCCAGTGCCAGTACCTGATTGGGTAGTTGACCTTGTGGGAGTGCAGCCAGCAGGGGATTGGCTGGGAGGCAGAGTTTCGTAGGGTCACCTGACTGCCATATGCCACTTCTAAAGGCTGACCATGAGTTATCCTGGACAGACCGCCCTGCAGAGAGAGAGAGACACATAAACATATACAGTACACACACACACACACACACAGGACAGGACAGTGACTGTCTGTGTGTACAGATGGGGCACAGTAGAACGCTGCCCTTGCCGCACGGTAGCCAGGTATTTTCCGTATTAACAATACTCAACCAGTAGGGGGCGCTTGGGTTACAATAGGTTACGTTTCGTCTCTAGTAAAGGGGAGGGGAGAAGGGGAGAAACAGCCTGGTGCCGAGTGTTGTTAAAGGAACATGCCAATTTATTGGGAAATTTGCTTATTTGCCATCTACCCTGGAGTTAGACAAGCAGATACATAGCCTTTTCTTCTCTGTGCATGCATTAGGCTTAGGGAACAGCCGCACCGTTAGCCTAGCTTAGCGTCATTCACTGGAAGTAGGTGTGCCAGTGTAGCCTAGTTCCCAACAGTCACGAAATACACTCCAAATACAACTCCAAAACGTTCCTGTAAACATGTTGTGTCCTGTGTATTTACCACGTGGATTTTCTTTTCTTTTGTTTTCTAAGCAGATATAATATATAGTATATTATACTCTGAACTATCTAAAAATATTTAACTGTTGTTTTTTGAAAAACAGGGCTTTTGAGGTGATGGAATCACTGCGCCCAGGCAGCACTGGTTAGGCAAAAAAATATTCCGAGTATATATCTGCTTAGAAAACGAAAATGTCTAATTTTCTTCTTTTTTTTCTCTCCATGTGGTAAATACACAGGTCACAACATGTTTACAGGAACGTTTTGGAGTTGCCTTCTTGAGATCATGTGTGCAAAGAATCTAAGGAAATTACTAAAGGGCAGATGATTTACAGGGGGTTTTGTAGATACAGTACAGAATTTTGCCATCCGGAAACATGCTATTTTAAATATGAATATAGAATATCAGGCCTATAAATGACCTTATTCAGGGATTAAAGCAAAGAAAAATCTCCTGACTGAACTTTTTTTCAGGCCAAGTCATATTTTTATTTTAACCTCCTCTATATTTTTTTTTAGTAGCGTTAGCGTTTTAAGGGAGCCTTGTAGAGCCTACTGTCCTGACTGTGACTATAGACGCTATTGTTGTGGTTGTTGCGCCAGGCAGGGAGGCTGTGTGCTGGAGAGCGCGAATGCAAGTCTTGTGGCTAGCTTCTGATTGATGGCGAGCTAGCACCCTTTTCCCATTACTGCCACACTGTAATTTCCTGTGGCATACGTTGCAAAAACACACACCTGGCTTTTTTATTTTTTTGCACCATGAACTAAAAGGCTTGTTATCATACAAGCAAGGGACTAAACACGTTTCACAATTATGCCACAACAATGTGGAACGCCCTACCCACAGCCGTAAAAAAAAAAGTTAATCCTATTCCCTACCCACATTCAAAACCGCTCTCAAAGAGCACCTACGGGAGGCTGCAATTCGAAACTGGCCACCGTAAATGTCAGTCTCCTCCCCTCCTCCCCAGTCCCACCGTATGTATATATCTTTTAACACCCACCCACCCCCTCCTAATGTACAGTCTCCTCCTCATCATATGTATATATTTACTGTTAGGATCGTATATGTGACAAATGTAACAGTACTATATACCTGTATCTGTATGTCATGTATGTCCCTATGTCATAAATGTCATGTATGTTGTGTATGTCATAAATGTCACTATGAATTGAAAATGGGGGACCCTGATGTAAACAAGACAAACGTCTTTCTCTGGTCTGCATCCCCTTAACAATTGTGTGTATTGAGCCGTACTGTATTGTACCCATTCTGCAATCTGTTAAATAAAGTTTTCATTCATTCATTCAAGTTTCCACACTCATACGGGCTCCGATGAGTATCAGAGGTAGATCAACGTGTGAGAAATAAGTTTTGTTTGGGTTTTGTCCGCTAAAGTAGGCCTAAAGCAGGATTTGTGCACGTGTGTTTTCTTTTTTTTTTTAAGATTTATTTTTTGGCGTTTTATCGCTTTATTTCTACTGGGCAGTCCAGTAGAGAGAGATAGAGGAGGAATGGGAGACAGAGTGGGGGGAAGACATTCGGCAAATAACGACGGGTTCGGGAATCAAACCCGGTCGGCCGTGTCGCGGCTGCGCGCTATGTGGTTCGCCACTGGGGCGCCCAGTGCACATGTGTTTTCTGACATAGCCTAATGATGTGAATGCGTTTCTGCTACTGGATCTACCAGATCCAGAGTGAATTAATGAATTAAAACTTTATTTAACAGATTGCAGAATGGGTACAATACAGTACGGCTCAATACACACAATTGTTAAGGGGATACAGACCAGAGAAAGACGTTTGTCTTGTTTACATCAGGGTCCCCCATTTTCAATTCATAGTGACATTTATGACATACACAACATACATGACATCATGACATTTATGGCATAGGGACATACACGATATGCAAATATACAGTACTGTTACCCATAGATCCTAAGAGATTATATACATATGATGGGGAGGAGACTGTACATTAGGAGGGGGTAGGTGGGAGGGAGAAAAAATATACATAAGGTGGGGAGAAAATATATACATACGGTGGGGAGGAGACTGTCTACAGATACACCTGTGTGATGTTGCTACGGAGTTAAGCTCATAAAGGATACTCAGTCACAACCACAGCAGAGGACTACAGTGTGAAGTAACATGACAATGACAAATGTGTTGTTTCTGTTTTTCTTTTTGACATAGTTGTGGCACACGGAACAAGTTAACAACTCACCACTACAGCCCCCAGTAGCCTAGCCAGTCTCTTGAAACGCCGCTATCTTCAAACTTCCATTCCTCTCGAAAATTTCTTTTGTTAGGTGGTCCCGCTCATCCTTTTCGTCTGAGAAAACCGCGGTGGGTTTTGTTTTTAGTGGCCGGCTTACTCCTTCCATTTAACGCTATTAAGCTAGCGTTAGCTAATCGGTATAGCAGGCGTGCATAACGTTACAGTGCACGCAGGTACATAAGCAGGTGGTGGATGTGATGTCGATAAACAAGGCGAGGCTGCAAAAAAAGGCGACTGTTGTAAGACCAAAACACACCGCAGTTTTAAAGGGGAACTATCTTATAAATGGCCTTTTTCAGTGTTTAGCATTGTTTCCTAGCTATGTGGACTTATATTAATATGATCTATGTCTCTAATTCTCATATTGGCGCATTCTTCCAATTCTCCTCTCACAATATTCACCCTCACTGAACTGAGTCATCTGAAAATGTGCTGATTTGTGATGTCAGAGAGACTCAGCTGCATGAGACTCTGCTGAGACTCACACACACTCCACACAGTTCCCACCGTGGTTGGAGCCCAGGCTCAAAACGGCTTAAGATCTTGAGGTAGAAAAATGCTGTTTTTGAGGACTTGATTAGAAATACAAAACAATGAATTAAAAAAAAATAAAAAAATTACAGAGGTGTTCCATAAACTCACAGGAATTGTGTAAAAGTGCCCAAATAGTGAAAGAAATAGTAAAATAGTTCCCCTTTAATTATTTTACATGACTATTTTGTTACCCGCCATGTGGCGGACAGACCTCTCAGACCTCGCAAATGTTACTCGCCAAACCTAAAACCTGCCTGCCATTGGCGCTTGGCGGGTGCTTATGTTGTTCCTCTACAAATCATATTATCCGTCACGACTCCGAATCAAATTGACGGAAATCCATCTCAAGACGGAACGCTTTAATGCCTGCCTTATTATGGCCAAGTCACACATCTATGGATCGGGCCAAATCTTCTCTTTCCAATGGCAGAG